>NC_089318.1:3130498-3309748 GCF_036669915.1 Pocillopora verrucosa
AGGGATTGAAAAAGCCATCTGGCCCCGCGAGATGTGAGAAAAATAGCCATGTTATGCATGCAAGAGTTATTTTTCGGATGGATGGATTGAAATGGGATACTTTGAGTGTCTGA
The DNA here is from genome assembly GCF_036669915.1 of Pocillopora verrucosa. NCBI lineage: Eukaryota > Metazoa > Cnidaria > Anthozoa > Scleractinia > Pocilloporidae > Pocillopora > Pocillopora verrucosa. Next base: position 3,130,612 of record NC_089318.1, read on the forward strand.
TTTTTTTCAATTTTGTAAAAGAAAAAGAGCGTTGAATTTTCAAAGTTTCCAACAAAAATTTGTTTGGTAGACAGTAAAAAAGACCCTTGCAATTTGTATAAATATGCTCAGACACAGGTATTTTGTGGTCTATTGTCATTGTTTGCACAGTTTTAGGCAGAAATAAACTGCATTTGTACCACGCTTACCGTGGTCTCCTTCGCAGCCGTTGTTTAATCTCGTCACGCACCGCACTCCCTCACTCGTCCCCATTGCGTGATGAAGTCACGGCCCCTGCGTGCGGAATTTAATGCACTTTGCTTACATGGAAATGACGGCGTGTGTGGTTTAAGTGAAGGAGCGGTACACACACACATACACACGCACACACACACAAAAAACGCTTTAGGTACAAAATATCTTGAGTTAAAAAGGAAAGAACATACACAACTAAAACAACAATAACAGTAGTAGCCACCAAAACAAACATTTACTTAAGCAGCTTAAGAAAAATAAGGAAAAACAAAACAAAAAGGAAGTGATCTTGAGAATAGTGTTCGCAATTTACACTTACATAGGAAAAGTGTACCAACATTTTGGATTTCTATATTTCGTTCTACAAGAGGGTATGTAAAAGGAGTTGAGTTGTCTGGTGTAATAGCCATGAATGCTTCTCGAAAACGCAAATAATCTCTCAATCAAGAAGACAGCCTATCTCGGACAAAAATATAATCTTCCCTATTTGAAATCAATATATATTGGATAGATTAAGAATTTTCAATTGCTTAAGTACAGGTTCAGCTTAAGCGTTAAAATTACCTCTTGATATAATTCGTACCATCTATTTTAGGACAATACGTTTCTATACTACAGACTTGTTTATCGCGTTATCGTATAGGGTTCCACTTATCCATCTACATAGATCTATGTGGATGGATAAGTGGAACCGATATCGATATCGATATCAGTAATGCGATGAACAAGTCTGTAGTGCACGGTACATAAAGTTGAAGTAGGCAGGCAGAGTCTAGCTTTAGATCATATGGATTTTGAAACTTTGCTAGCGATATTAGCAATGTGAGGTTTCCATGACAAATTTTCGTTCACTGAGATAAGTGTGGATAGCGGTGGTTTCCCAAGTCACTTTAATGAAGCGTACATGACGTTATAGTGAGTACTTATTTCCCATCATTCCTGGCGATTTCCCAGTTAGCTTCCAGAAAATAGTTTATTCTCTACAAAGTCTTGGAATCTTCAATCGCTTTAAACGACTGCGAGAAATGAGTATTCAAGGTACGCTGCGACTAGCAAAGAAACAGATAGAGTAGTTTTTTATAACCAATTCTAGTTCTAAGCTCATCACGTGTATTTTAATCATCATTGTAGTCTCAAAATGGACGAAGTTTTTTGCGAATGCCGGCATACCAAGCGGACCAGCACAAAAGTAAGTGTACTTCCCAGCAGTTTTGTTGGACAGGAAATGAGGAGATTATTTTTTTGAAACCTCTCTTTGTAAATGACCAGTTCCTGGTGTGACTTTTGATTACGTCGTAGTTATTCTCCTCGACTGAAATCCGGTTGTAATCAAGTTGTGAGTCAGGTAGACATGTTATAAGCTTTCTATTGTCTCGATCTCGATGTGTAAACAATATTGTTGAGCTGTAAACCATTGGCAAAGTTCACTGTTAAATTTGCGTTGAAAACATTTGTAAATAAGCAGAGGGCCGTCAGCCCTCTCTTTTGGTTGTGTGAACGAAAATGAACCTCAAAATGGTATCTATAAAGTAAACACTCATACTGGCCTGTCAATCAAATGTTAACTTCAAACTGTAATTACTCTCAAATCAAATGATTCTAAGCTAGTTTTGAATTTCCCTTACTTTATCTCAAGGTTATGCACAATTTTTTGTGATAAATTGTCCCAAAGCGGAATACAAATCATTTTGTCATTGAATTCAATGCAAAATACAAACTGACATTTCCTATGTCTTTCAAAAATATGCCATGGCAAATTTTTACATTTTATGAATTATTTTACAACTCAAAAATATTTTTGTGTATCTTATTTGTAAGGGATTTTTTTTGAGAGCAAATGTGAGCATCTTTTTCCTCACTTTCTCACTCTACTATCCAATGTGTGATTAGGACAGAATTTCTCCGTACAATATCAATACAATATCAAAACAATTTCAAGCAGACAAGTGACAAGAATAAAGAAAATATCAATTAGGGGATTATTAGTTGATCTGATACCAAATCTTCCAAACTAACATTACAAGATTTGTATGACAGACAGTAATGAGAATTACTAATACGATCTTGGGAGTGGAAGGGTTAATGACTTGACTGGGTCTTATGATTGGTAAACTCAGTCCAGCCAAAGCTGAAGGCAAACAAAATTACTATTTTATCCCAGTACACTTGTGATATCTGTTAATAGACCTCTGCTGATATTTTCTGTTTCACAATTCTTTTCCATAGTTATGCTGTGATATTTTATGATCACAGAATACAAGAGGATATGCTGTCAGATTTGACAAAGGTTAGAATATGTTGGTTTAATATTAAAAAAAAAACATTGCCCACGGTTTTAAAATCAACATAACCAAGTTTTCTTTAGTCAATTTTATCTCTTGGTCATTACTGTTTAAATATACATGTAGGATTACCCTGCACAGCAAATACTTTAATATGTTATCATTACTCAGTCACATAATTTCTTGGTTTTCCAGGAGATTTTAAGAGACATGGGAATCACAGTGATGGGTGATATCATTGCTATTCTGAGACATGGTAAAGAAGTTCATGCTCAGGTATGAATTTTTATTTTTAATGGTTTAACTCTTTTTACTCTCAGTGAGAGGTGATTAACATGCAACCTCCCCTTCTAATATCCATACATTATCCAGCAAATAGGTAATGAGAATACTCAAACCTATCAGGTAGGAGTTGTCATCTTGATCTAATACCAAATTCTTGTAACTAACATACATGGAAATGTGTATCAACTAGAGGGGAGAATTAACAATCTGATCTTGAGAGTTAAAGGTTATAGTAAAGTTTTAATGGTTTGCTTGAATGGATAAAGTGTCCATTCAGTCCCCTATTCATTCTAAATTTATTTTTCGTATCTGTTTGGGTTTTACAGTAATGGGAACTGCCCTTTTATTTATTTCCTTGGCTTTCTTTGTGGCTGTTTTTGTTTGTATTGGTTTCATAAACAGTTTTCATCATTAACTACCACCCAAAATTTTACAGAATTATGAATTTAAAGTATTTTGCTGTCCTTCTTTTTGATCCCCACTCAGCCTCTAAACAAATGTAATTAAAGAAGTGCACTGAGTCATTTGTTTATTTGCAGACTGAGCGAGAGAAGTCAGCTAAAGATTTGGCTGTCATAGACTCATCTGAGTCTTCTTCTCCTGGAAATCAAACTACCATTGGTGTAAAACGCAAGTCAACAGGTACAGCACAGCTAGGAACAGCATATAAATGAAGTGTAGTGGATGCTAACTTTTGACATTTGAATAGCCTGCTTTTAGCCCAAAAGAAGCAGCAAAAACTGCTTTTGGTGAGATAGGAAAACATTAAAATGGAAAGGAGAAAATTAAAGCAATCAGTGCATTCTTGGATTAAGACAATTAAACCACTGGAAACAACAAACCTAAAATTTTAAGCTAAATTTTCCATAATGGAACAATTATAACTTTCACTCCCTGGATCAGAATTCTAATTCTTCCATCTAGTTACCTTACCTTTCCTTTTTGCCTGGTCATGAGAATTTGAAGTTGTATCATGAAATATCCCAATCATGTTAACAATCTCGTATATCTCACTGCCTGTCTGCTTGACAGTGTTTTGAAATTGTAGGGAGAATGTATTAAATGATCAGTTATTGGTAAAGAAGGGTTAGCCCTTTGCATCTCAATATTGGTATGCATATTCTCCTTACTGTTTTCTTTACATTTCCTTTGGTACTGACAAGGAGAACTTATGGACAGATAAGCTTCTTTACTCGGTGATCAATTTCTTTATTCTTATTACCTTAACATATGATTCAGTAGTAATATTGTGGGGAGAAATTGCATGTTGATGCTGGTCACTCTGAGGGCTTAGAGGGATGATTCATATGCATTTTAAGTCTAGGAAATCTCTTCCTTTGATTTTATCCTTGCATAAAATTGTTATCTTGTTTTTGACAAGGTAACATTTGAGACAAAAGAGGTTAAACTTTGAGCTAAAGATAAAACTGAACCACAGCACATTTTGTTGTTGTTGTGTACATGTAGCTGCAAGTCGAATGGTAGATCATTGGATAAACAATCAGAAGGCACAAAGTGGCACCAGTAGTCCTGTACGTGATCCACAACCATCACCGTCTCAATCACCAGCACCACCAAAGAAAAATCTCAAAATTGAAGCAGCCGTTTCACAGGAGAAACCTCAGCCAACTGGTGGCCAGAAAACTTTATCAGAAAGGTATGCATCATATTTTCCATGATTTCCGAAAACCAACAAAAACTCAGGGCAATCATAATGCTGTGTCTCACTACAGTTTAAAAACACTTTGAACTGATATACTTGTATTGCCGACTTAATGGCGCAGAACCGTGATGTTGGTAAAAAGTTAGTTATATCGTACTTTGTTTGTTCACTTTTTCCTCAGACCTTAACTTTTTGCTGTCAAAGTTTTGTTTTCCTGCATGTAGTGCATAAGTATCTAAAAAACCTGGAATAGTTGTCATTGAAAATTCTTAACAATGAGTAGCAAGATATGAATGTGAGGATTTTTCCTCCAAATTTAAATTTGAAATTTAAGTTTTCCGAGCTCAAAGGATTTCAAGTTTTTGGAGAAGATCCCATTCTTCACTAGCCTATACCAAGCTCTGAATGAAAGCGAGAGGAAACGGAGGGTGGGCAAACTAATAAAATCTAATTGAAAAATCTTACCGCCCTTACAACGACATCCTCTACCGCTTTTTGCCGCCTGCCCGTTCTTTCACTCGTCTCCATTCACTGAGAGCTTGGCGGAGGCAAATGTTTGTTGACAAGTGATAACGTCACAAGTGGAACAACCGCTTCATTTCAAATTTGATGTCTTGTGGTGTTCAAGTCAAGTAATTGGTTTAAAATAAAGCTGATTTTAGACCTCGTTTTGTTGGCCCAGGTTCGGTGGTCGCGGAGTCAAAGTCCATGTCACAAGTAAACCTAAAACAGCGGCAGTAAATCCACCCAAAGTTGAAGATGAACACACATTAAAGGTTAAGCTGCCTCAAGGATCCACTGAGCGGAGTAAGAAGCTTATTTCGAAGCAGAAACAAGCTGCAGCTTCGGCCGCAGGTAAACTTAAATGATTTTAATCCTAAAAAAGATATTGAACGAGCGTGCAAGCAGGAAAACATATCACATGTCTCCGGTACAATTCGCACTCCAACTTATTCCGCCGGATTACCCCACGGAATGTATTACCAATTGAGCTACAAACAGCTCGTGCACACATCGGATAACTAACGCACTACACTCTCGGACACATTTGTTGGGACACCTGCTGACACCCCCCCCTTCCCCCCCCCCCCCCCCCCTTGTCCCTCGCAATGGTAGTCTGAAAGATGGCGTAAGAACATTGGCAATTAATACTATCGGCAGGGGGGGGGGTAGGGGAATGGCCAAAGAACATCATAGACGTCTTTCTGGAGACGCGTTCCTACCAATGAACGCGAGCTGGAGAGAGGTATGCGAGGAATTTAGCACTGCCAGACCTCCGGTAGACCTTTCCGAAATGTCTTACCTCTTCCCGCGGGAAAGGAAACGCGCGTTCTGCAGCACTAATTATAAGAGCCTGTTTGCAAGCTGTGAGCAGCATTTTGAACAACAGTAGCATGTAATTTAATTCCTCGATCGTTCCATTGCAGTTAATAAAGCCAAGGTGATCAAGAGGCAGTCTGTATTTGATCGCTTGGGTAAAGAAAGTCCTCCTTTAGAGGTGGCCGTCAAGGAACCGGAGCAGAAGACTGAGGTTAAAGCCCTGAAACCCCTGAAAACAAGCATCACAGTTCAGTTAAAGGTATCACAGCTACTTTGCTTTTTTACCAACAAACCGGCTCTCTCGCTTCGGATTATTGTATCAAATTTTATTCATCGATTGATCGCTAACTTGAGCAGAGACCTCGCGGAACAAAGATATTGTACTACCTGATAGTTTGAAAACCAAAATTTGAGGACAAGACTCGAGTACTCCTTCTCCCTTCTGTACAGAGAATTATTTTACAGGCAATTTGATTCTTTGTCATTTGAAGTAACGCTGCGTGAAAAGATTACGAAATGGCGTTCACTTCTCTCGGGCTTGACTGTTTCGTGTTCAATTCTTTCCATGCTTAAATTTCTTATTCCTAATAACAATGTAGAACTGACCAATCATTTTTCAAGATCAATACTTCAATATTATTCTCACAAAGAAAAAAAAAGCCTCATTTGACGCTGATAATGACTTCTGCCAAGGTTGTGGAAACGTCAGTCACTCCTACAGACAGCAGCCTTTTTCAGGATGAATTCCACTTGGACGATAAGTCTACTTGGTCAACTGTTGCTCTGGTTCGAACCATTGCATATTAAATACTTTTTATCTTTTCTCTAATTCAGGAAAAACCTCAGGGGTCTGTTTTCAGTCGTCTCGGTGGCCTGGCCTCACCCCCAGCCACAGCGACAGCAACGGTTCAAGCAGTAAATCCTAGAATTCGTCCCCCTTCCAGCGACGATTACCCAGAAGATATAGACTACACGAGTCACAGTGTGTTGAAACCGGTCAAACGCAAAGGTGTTCCAGCCAAGCCAGTTAAACCTGTTAAACCGGTTAAAAGATCCACGGGTCTCACTTCTGATGAAGATGCAGGAAAATCCGTATTTGCGCGTCTGGGCTCGAAAGTGTGAATTGCGTTTGTCGAGGGTTTTTGAAAGCCGAGCGTTGAAAATTAAATACATCAGTTCTTCGAGGAAAAAGATGGGAATTCATTGAGATGGTGCTCAGTGTAAGGATGACCTTAATTTTCGAAGCAAGTGACTCACAATGAAGTATTTTTAAGAATGCTTTTATAACATTTGTAACTTTTTAATCCTTCTCCAAAAAAGGACGAAACTTGCAACGAAACAATTCAATGAAATATTGAAATTCTTAATTCGCCAGACACTGCAAAGGGCAGAGACGATGTTTTTATGATGTCAAACACGTTGTTATTAGTGTTAAAATATGAAACTGAATAACTGAGACTCTGCAATGAGAAAAAATATATTTGTACACGACACGATTAACGTCTGACTTTGGATTTTGGACAACAGTGTTTAATTTTGGAATTTAGACATTAGTGTCCAATTTTGGAATTTGGACAGTGGTGTCCAATTTTGGAATTTAGACACTAGTGTGGATTTTTGGACACTTTATGGGTCCGATTTTGGATGCCAAAGCCCAAATAATGAGAGACTGGTCGTTGGTTATTGTTACTCGACTTTGTTTGCGTACGAGACGTTCACACTCCTCATTCATATTAAAGTTTGGTCTTAAAACTTCAAGGCGTGGCATGTTCAAGTTACTTCTGCTTATCCATTTCATCCTTTACACCCTAACATCAGTTGGCATATTCTCAACACTGTTCTTGTTACATTCCTAAGGCGCTGATAAGGAGAATTTGTTTACCAATCAAGAGCTTCTTTCGTTGGTGATCATTTCCTTTTATCTCGTGACCTCAATGTTGATTCAAGGGTGATATTGTTTGGAGAAGTTGGACGCTGGTCACTCTAAGCAGGTCAAAGGGCCAGACTGCACTCCTTTGTTCGTTCAACACTAAAACGCTACAGCCCAAATAAAACTCCCAGAGAATCACAGGAAAAAAAGCACAATTCAAACGATAGAGTACTTTATTTCGGGTTCAGAATCCGACATCTCTGGAAAACATTAAAATTTACTTTATAAATAATCTGTCATACTCTTTGAAATTTTCTTGAAGCCAATTTTCAATTTTCATTCTGTCAGAGAAGTTGACTGGTTATAGTGCTCATTGAAATATTAGTTTCCCAGATGTGAACACTTAATGTAAAAAAGAAAAAATTTTGATTCAAAGAGTAATTTTTGGTAGTCAGAAATCATGAACGGTTAGGAGTAGAGCTTGCTTGAGGCCTGGTGCCTTGTGGAGGAGGAGGCATAGGTCCACCAGGTCGAGGCAAGAACATTGGAGGAGGCACTGGGGAGAGAAAAACACACCGTAACATTGGTGAGGTGTAAAAGGTATCTCAACGACTGTAGTTAATTGAACTATGATAAACAGAACTCACTTGACCTCAAAGACTGGGAATTAATGACGTTGCTTATCGTAGATTGCGCGCGAATACTAAACAGTCAATAAAAGACACGGAAAGGATCTTTATCAGGAGTAATGGCCTCCAATCCTTGTCCAGAATTAAAAAAAAAATAGAGCTGAATGACGATAGGCTAGAATCTGCCATATTCCCTAGCAAGCCGCCGTTTGAGGTCAGAGGATAAGAAACAATTGCATTCAAAAAAGTTTTGTCAGTCAAAGACTTGCGCATGACGAAAGGAATTCACAACAAAATAAAGACACTGTCATCTTGCAAGACCGCTGACAAGATCATGGCAAGACTTTGATGACCTATCTAGGAATTTCTTTCAAAAGGAGCCTGCTCTAGTAAGGAATATTACATTTACATTTACATTGGATCATCATCACTAAAAGTTGAAGTTGTATTTAAAGTACTTACGAGGTCCATTTGGCGAAGGATGCATCATGGGAGGAGGTGGAAATCTTGGCATTCGCATCATCGGAGGGATTGAAGGAGGAGGGCCAAACCCAGCCATGGGGCCAAGGGGAAGAGGAGGGTGAGATGATCCATCCGTGTTGTCATGGCCAAAGGAATCTACGCTATCGATAGGTTTTTGAGAGGACTGCAAACATAACCAAAAAATATTTCTTGAGCTAAATAAGAGGGAAAAGATTTCTAGCTCAATTTTGAGATTGGACTAATGAAGGTTTCTTCGACGAATTCACACTTTTCTTGAGACTGCAGCGTCATTCAACCGCGTTGTATTAGCTCTTGTCATAATAGCACGCGACGATTGAGGGATACGTATTCCAGATCAGTAACTCATCTTCTAGCAACTATGCCAATCAGAGGAACCGTCCATTCGATCTTTTATGAAACCAAGACTTTCGTCAGCTAATTCACTCTGATCTAGAAGTTTTTATATTCCCAGCGTTGCGACGGATTCTTATCAGAGTTGTGTACTCGATTTGAAACTGAATAACAAGTTAATGAATAAGGTATAAGAACCAACCAGCCACATATATCATACCTGAGCAGAGGAAGCAACTGTTGTGGGAGGAGGCGTGGCATGGCCTTTGGTTGCAGGGCCTGGAGGGGGGAAGGGTTGTCGAGGAGGTGTCATCCCAAGGAAATCTGCGGGATGCGGTCTTCGTTGGCCCGGAAACATGGATGAAGGAGGCGGGAGAGGTCCTAAAAAACACAGGAATAGTAAGGATCAGTTGGATGCATGGGAACGCAAATCTCTTTAAGAATTTTGGGCAGTGAAGAAGAGAGATGGTCAAGGAACTGGGTTAGTGAGTGCAGAGATTTTATTTGATAGTAGGGTGAGGACAAGAAATGCGAGGAGTGAGGGCTTATTTTTCTGTGATTACTATTTTTAATGATTCCTTATAACTCACTTACCAGGGTTTGGAAACTACCGATAAGGCACGGGGGAGAATTTATAAGTGAATGGTTCCTCTAAGGGAGGGAAGGTGGGTTACGAAGAAAGCCAACTTACCCATCATTGGAGGTGCACCAAATGGAACTGGGCTACCATGACTAGGAACCCCAGGCATGGGACTGTGGATTGAAAAGATATATATCTTATGTTAGCAAGGAATCGTGCTACGACCAATGAAAGTGGGAAGTTTAATAAAATGAAACAATAGTTTTAGCGTTCTAATGTAAATATGAACTTATCAAATATTTGTTGCTACTTTAGGTACAAATGCAAATTAACTAGAAGAAGGAAAACATGGATTCACCTCATTGTTGCAGGAGAATCTCGACCATCAACTGAAAAATAACAAAAAAATATGTTTCACCATGAGAATCAATCTTACACGATTATATTTTCAACTTCCAATTTTAAGATGAGAGTCCCATACGTGAATATAAAACAACTTGATGACTATCGCCCTCTTAATGTCAACACTGAGTATTTCACAATTAAGTCGACTTCTTTCGGAAGATTAGAGTGCATTTCGATTAAGTGACGTCAAACCAACGTCAAAGTGATCACAGCAGCCAATCAGGGGAAAGGAAAATATCCCAAGGGACCAAAGAAAACGCTAAGTAAAAACACAAACTGCTTGAAGCGCAGGAAAACGCGAGTGACAAATCGTAATTGATTTCAGTTGTGAATTTGATTGGTTGACAAAGTGGCGCGAGTTTTCTGGACCAATAATACCGCAAAGTAATGCAAAGCGATCCTGGATTACTTCGACACTTGATAAAAACACTATTTTCTCACAGTTAATCATGCTGAATTCAAGCTGAGGGGAGACGCTGTGGATTGGTGGTCTGGGTTCGAGTTTCAACTGTGTTGTACTTCTACTTCCACGAAACCTCTCACCGCTCAGAGTCGTCATGGCTACCAGCAACTGTCAGGCATACCTGGCTACTGACCAGGGGGGAGGGGGTAGCCGTGCGATGGACTGGTATTCCAGTGAGTGCGAGTGGGGGGGGGGGGGAGGGGGGTGAAGGGAGGAGGAGAATAGCGATATCCTTGACAGCTTCCTAACCTACCTTTGCTCGCAGAAGAACTTGGACGGCTTCCTCTGACCTCTAAGTCATATAGTCTAGAAGTCAAATAAAACATTTAATTTACAAGGCTTCCTTATGAAAAGTAAAAACAACAATAAATTATTCATATTCAAACTGAAGAAAACTGGCTCAATTTAAGCATGGACTCTTGTAACAGAAAATAGCGGATCTGACCAAAGCGAGGGGATGGTGAAAAATATAACTGAACCAACTCTACCTAAAAGGCGATTACCTAATAACTTTACTCCACAAAAAATAGGTTGATGCGATGGCATGTTATTTAACTAACAAAAACTTTATCAGCTTACTTCCTTCTGAGGATTTCATTCTCGTCTTTGAGTCCGTCGACTTCTCGTACAGCAGCTCTGTAATCAAGCTGGAATATAGAAAGTAATGGAGAAATTAAAAGACACCCATTTCCAAATAAGCTCCGATTCCAACTTCGGGGTTGTCTTCCTAAAAACCAAGCCTACAATTCTGAAAGGGAATAAATAATGATATCATCAAAAACTTACCCAGTTTTGATGAGCTTTCTTCTCAATGTTTGACAACTACGAATAGAATGAATACACAACAGAGTTAAAAGAATAAAAAGCTTCTTAATCAGAATGGCAGAATTCGAATGTTTCAGACGAATCTCTTGTAGTCCTTTGCAGCCATTGCCTGGTATCGTCAAGTAACATACCCTGCCTTTACCCTTCTCCAGTTCTCCCACCCCTCCCTCCTTTCTCCCAACCCACCCCCCCCCCATCTCGAGGTACATTGTCTTTCGTGACGAGACAAAACATGGCTGCAAATTTGTCTTCAGTATTTAATAGACCAACCTGCTCTTTCTTGCTCTCGTCGATCTCTTCAATCTGTTTTTTGATGTCTAGATAAAGCTGCCTAAGAGCGGATATAAAAAGTACATTTGAGACTGATGCTTACCGCAAAGGATACGCGAACAAAAGTCACTAATCTAAATTCAGAACTTCACGCACTTAAATCCACACACGTGTAATAGAAAGAGCTGATTAAGCTTAGTTCCTCGACAATAATTCAGGCATGAAACAGACTTAATACTTTACCTGTACTTATCCGCATCTACCACAGCAGAGGAAGCCTTGGCCTGTTCTGAATGCAGCTGATTCTCGATAGAAATTCGGGTTGATTCCTCAGCTGTAATTTTTCTACAAAGGAAACAGTCCGACATTAAAATGTTAACTTTTCGCACCACCCAAATGCAACAAAACCTTCGAAAATCCTACGTAGCTTCGATGACTACACCTCGTATTATTCTGAAGTCTTAAAGTTGGTAGCAAGATCCACGGCCGTGAGGCACAATCTCTTACCGATGCAATTCCACTTCACTTGATTTGAAATACTTCTGCAGTGCCTCCAGTTCAATTTCCTTTTCTCGCTGTATTAGCAAGGCCTGGGTAGCTTTACTCTCGGCCAGCTCAGCTCGTTCTGTCTTCTCAACATTGTCCTCTGCAAGAAAAGAAATGATTGGTTTAGATCGAACCTAAAATTTCTTTCACACCTCGGGTAGTGTATGGTGCTAAAGTCGGCAGCGTGGAATCTTGAGAAAGGTGAGGTTATGATCATACAACAGGCTCTGGTTCACACGTTAAGATGTTCGTTACGAATAGTTTTGAAATGTTAACATGACTTGTTTGGAGTGAGGTGGACCACGGGCAACCATTAGATATGTTATCATCAAACACTGTCTCAAAAATATGCTACGATCCTGAATTCCCTACCTTCAAACATCTTGTTCGTCCTTCTTAGCTTTTCAGCTTCTGCCTCCAGTTCCTCGACTTTCTCTTGCAATTTGTCATTCTTTTCCGTCACCTGCAAATCAGAGAAAACAAGAATGGGTTGCAATAGCCCAGATCCAAAGTTTCAAATTCAGCTCGAAACAAATCCGAATCACTTCCAGGTTTAGCCTTTCCTAAGCTCTCCCTCTGTTTGAATGAGCCTTTAACCCTACACACCCTGACATCAGTATGCATATTCTCTATACTGATTTCCATTCATTCCTAAGATGCTGACAAGGACAATTTGTTTGACAATCAAGAGCTTCTTAAGATGATGATCATTTCTTATATTCTCCTGACCTTAATGTGTGACTCAGGGGTGATATTGAATGGAGAAATTAGATGCTAGTCACTCTCAGGGGTTTGAAGGGTTAAGAACCTCATGGCATATATTTATAAAATCTTAGTTTGTTTGTCTTCAGATATTCCTGAAACAGGTGACAATCTATCACTTCTTCCTACTGGGTTTTATGGTTCACTCATCTGGTTTCATCACAAGTATTGTAGTGCACTGATAAGTTAAATAAAGGAAAATGCAACTGTTTCTTACCTCATGAACTTTCAATAGGTTTTGTAGCCTTTCAGTCATTTCCTCTTCATCTGTTATAAGAAAAAAAATAAAGACATATATGATTTATTTAACAACTAAAAGTACAACTTCCCACATAACATTATCGACCAAAACACAAAAGTGAATCCATATTAAATTATTATTATGCAACATCAAAAAAAATTTCCAAATTTCAATTACATTTTGATGACAACATATTTAGGTAAAACTTACCTGGTTCTTCCTCACCATCCTGTAATTTGATTTGCTTGAAGCAATCCTTCAACACCTGCCAAGAAAAAGTTCCAGCAGACCATTTAGTTTACATTGTTTACATCTCAAGTGATCAAACCAAATGATCAAATCATCAGATACAAGACAGGTACTGTACACACCTCAATCTCATTGCATTTAAATTCGTATTGCTGTTGGAGGTCAGACAGACGCAGCGACTGATCATCACACCCTGTTTGAAGCACTTGCTTCCTGCAATAACATCATTTTCATATCAATTGAATCACACAAAAAACTTTTGCACGCAGAGGAAGGTAATCAAAAGAATATAACAAACACAATCCGCTATAACTTACTTTTCCTCCATCTCTGCCAGAATAGTTTGGAGCTGTTTTATAAGATGAAAGAAATAGTCAGAAAAACACATAAGAATTTCCTAGCCCTTTATGACTAATAATTTCAGAGTTGCAAAAAAAAAAAACCAAAACAAAAAAGAGAAAAAAAAAAACAAACAGCGAAATTTGATCATAAACCAAGACGATCACCACCACACACCTTCTGATGCTCAATGTTAGCATGTTCGATCTTCTCATTCAGTTTTCCAATATGTTCTTTGTGTGCCTCCTTCTCCATCTGCATTCTATCGCAATGATCATTTAACTAAAAACAAACAAACAAACAAATACATTTTACATAACTCCTTACAATACTTGATGACTGTTAAATACAGTATGACATTTAAAAGAGGGCCTCTCCATGAACTTTTACACTGAATCTATCACCTTGACAATTTCATCATCCAGTGTTCCAATCTTAAAATTCAAGTTTGCAATCTGTAAAAATAAAAATAATAATATGTCAACATTCTAATTGATTGTATAACTGAACAAAAAACTAAATAATGTAAAAGAGGTATCCCAGTAGTATATTTAATATTATTTCCTATCATGTGATATAATTTTTCCTTACTTTTCATTGGCTAAGCGCAAACTTATCAACTAGAAGTTATCTTGATCAAACACCAAATTCTTGTAAATAATTTTTCAGGAAATATATCGCAGCTAGAGGGGAGAATCAGCAGTCAGATCTTGAGAGCTGAAGGGTTAAATACTTGTACAGAGCTGAGCTCTCACCGCATTTTCATGGCTGGCAATTTCATGATCTTTCTCCTTGAGAACAATTTCAAGTCCTTTCAAATTTTCCTGCGTGCTTTTGATTTGCAAATGCATCTCCTGCCTTTCTTTCTGCAATAATCAACACATACAATAAACAAACAAACAGCATGAAAAAGAAACTTATAAACATTACATCATCGCAAAAATTTGTCAGTTCATATCTCTCAGCAAAAAATAAACAGCTTCATTTCTATGATAAAGAGAGTGGTGCAAGATTAGTTAAGCTTATGAACACTAAGGCCCATTGAAATTGAACTTATTCCTGTCCTGTTTGCCTGAGCCGACTAGCAGTGCTCCCCCCTTGACAGGAAGTCAGTCTATCCCATGATTACATTTCCAGTCCAGTGCACCAAGCTCCAATCAATCTACTTTGTCAAGGACTAAAGAGGAAATAAGATCAAGTCCAAAACTTCTTTTCTGATAACTAACCTGCAGTTTCTCCACTGCTCTTGTAAGGATTTCTGTATTTGCACGCAAGTTGCGCGATTCTTCCTCTGCAATGAGTTTCTAAAAAGAGACAAGGCATTAATAAACATAAAAAAAAAAAAAAAAATTAGCATCGACCATCTTGTTTTGGAATCATCTTGTGACATTTTAATTCTTCTCATCATGGTAACCAAATGAAAGCAGTTGCAGCTTGGAGTTGTACGAATCCACATCACATAAAATGGCAGCCCCCTTAAAGATTTTATTTGTATATTATAGTACCTCTTTATGGTAATTATTTCGGTCCATTTCCATCTTAAGTCTTTCTGCCTTCAATGACTCAACCTCCTCTTCCAAGAAGCGTACTCTCGCTTCATGACTTTTCAGCACATCTAAAGAAATTCAATTAGTGAAATCATTCCAAAAAGTTATCAGGATTGTTACTACCAATAATTTTCTTAAGCAGAAACACCTCCCACATATTTTCATTACAATACTTTGCACTGAGTCTGTGAGTGTTTCAAGAAATAACAAGTCAATGTAACCAACCAGCACCAGGGGAAAATCCAAAATTCAGATAAAAATAAATCCTTTGAAATGAGGATTGTTGGTCAAAATGATCTCTTCCTGCAAGATTTCTCTTCCACATCAATAATTTTAATTCAACATCTCACTTTGCCATGAATTCTCATTACAGATACCTTGAATAGATATTGTGGTATTGTTATAAGAAGTTAGTTTTCAATCACTTACCACGAGGATTAGGTCCATGGGCGCCATTTCGCATCCTTCCAAACTGCCAGTGGAAATAAAGAAAAATATATTACCTCAGTTAATTTACAGGAAATCATGGATGTGTCAACCACCACAAGAAGTATTCTTTCAATGCCAGAAGGTAAACTGGAATACACATGTGATTTTTTTACCCTTTTGCTTGCTAACATCAATACGCATATAATTTCCATACCATTCTCTATATACATGTATTTCCTTATGTGCAAGGGAGAAGGAAAAGTTGTTTGGCAAACAAAAACTTCTTGCACTTCTGATCATTTTCTTAATTCTTGTCACCTTAACCCTTTAACTCCCAGATCAAATTTTTAATTCTCCTTTCTTTCAACCATACCATTCTTACAATGTTAGTCCAGAGAATTTAGTATTGGATCAACTAATTATCCCCAAATTGATATTTTTCTTTATTCTCATTGCTTATCTGGACGATGTTGTATTGATATTGTAAGTAGGAATTCTGTCTTGGTCACTCATGGGAGTTAAAGGGTGAATGTATGATTCATGAGTGCTATTGTAAGGAGAGGCCTGATACCAGTTACTCTTAGGGGTAAAGGGTTGATTGTAGTTGAAGAGATTTCTTCTGCTGCGAGAGCACAATCTTAGGAGAATAACAACTGAAAGGCTCAGAGCAAGAACGATCCCTTTATTTTTCGGCCATTTTTGAAAGTGTTCGGAAGTAGTTGAATTTTGGCATGTGGACTTAGTTTTACTCGATATACACTGTTTTGTTGTTTTTTTCGCTGGTTTGCGCTTCGTTTTCGAGAAATAACGTATGCAAAAAACCTTGAATTTCGTAGTGGCTTTCATGCAGTCAGAGTAAGGATTAATGTACATAGCCAGAGTACTTACAGTGATAGACCAGAAAAAGTACAAGATACCCAATGTACCAAACACAACTGTTGACAACAGGACAGCAGGGTGAACATCTGCGAGATCCTTACAAAGCTGCTCAAATGCCTGGAAATTCCAAAAGGTCACAATCAGGGAATTTAACCTATTACATCCTAACATCAGTATGCATATTCTCTATACTGTTCTTCATACATTTCCCAAGGTGCTGCCAAAGAGAACTTGTTTAACAATCAACATCTTCTTTTGATGGTGATCACTTCCTTTATTCTCCTAACCTTAGTGTTTGATTGAGTGCTCACCTGGTCTAAGCCCACTCGTGACAGCAAGTTTTTGGTTGCATTTTTCACAGAGGGCCAATACTGGAGGATGAACTGCAATGACACCTCATGAAAATTGCGGAAACCTTTCATAAAGTTGGCAAATCCACTGGGTGCATCTTTAGCTTGAGAAGCATTGTCTTTCAATGGAGGTTCCACCAAACCAACAGTTGATTTCTTTTCCACTTGTTGGAAACGAGAGGCCAGTGAAATTACCTCAGGTTTTGCACGACAAAAGCCTAAAAACAAAATCATTCACTGTGATATTAATTTAAGCAAACATGTTTGATCAAAAGGGAATTTTTTATTAAGTGAATATTTTCCCCTAATTAAACCCAGGCTGTGAAATACAAGAAATAATAACTTAATGTTCTCACCATCAGCACAATGGACATCCTTTTTAGGGATTTGTTCTTCAAGTTGAACCAGATGCACAGAGCTTGAATGCTCACTCTCATGGTTTGTTGCTTTGGAAGTTGTTCCTTTTGTCTCCACAGTGGGATGAGACTCCACTTTGGTATCAGTGTGACCAGGCACTCCATCATCTGTCACTGATCTCTGGACAGGCTCAACTGGAGTAGATTCTTCCTTGGTTTCTACTGCCTCCCTAGTGGAGGCAGTAGGAAGCAAGGAAGAATTAGCACTAGTGGATGTTCCTGGTGCAACTGTATCCTTCCCACGACCTGTGGTACCTGTTTCTGTACCAGACACACCCATAGTGCTGGCAGTCACACTTTTAGTGGTAACATAGGCTGCATCAGTGGACAGTGAAGCCCCAATTTCCCCATCTCTGATTGTAGCTCTTGTAGGGGGTAACTGAGTTCTTTGAATTTTTGGATTTTGCTGAGTGCTCTGAGGTCTTCTATCCTGTGTATTCACTCCTGATTTTTCTGCAGGAAAAAAATCAGAGTTATTTTGTAGGACAAAACTTTTGTGAGAAGTAGAAGCCCACGATTCCTTGGATTTCATTACATCATTACATTACCCCTCCCCAGCCCAACCATCCCCCCTCTTGAGTATTAAAAATCAGGAAAGGGGTAAATATCATGTAACCCTCTAAACTCTAAGATCAATTTGCATCTTCCCCATGCTACTCTCTTTGCATTTCCAATGGCACTGACGAGGAAAATTTGTTTAAGAGTTTTTTTTTAAGTTGATGATCATTTCCTTTATTCTCATGACCTTGGTGTGTGATTTGGGTGAGATACTGCGAGGAGAAATTAAATACTAATTACTCTTAGGGTCCTAGGGATAAAATTTTGCTGCAGTCATGTTTACTAAAATGGATATCTACAAACATTGTAAATATTTACACCAACCTTGACCACTTGATACAGTTGCAGATGTTCTGGACTTAGGTTTTGGGGCTTGACTAGCCAAAGGTTTTCCCCGTGGTTGTTGGGCTTCTCTTTGCTGTTTGCTACGAGAATACTCTGCTGCCAGTTTCTCATACTTTTTCCTTTCCTCACTTAATTGTTCCAGTTTTTTCTTCAGAGCAGCTTCTTCAGCTACATTTTTGTCAAATGCACCCTTTCGTTTTCTATGCTCTTCATCCTCATCGTGCTTTTTCCTTTGGTTTCCATTTTCCTGAGAAGGTTCAGCCTCATCTTTCCGTGGTTTTTGCTTTCTTTGAACCCTTTCATAGTGAGGAACCTCCTTCTTTGCTTTACCGTTATCTTTTACTTTGATTCCATTTTCTCTCTTTATAGAGTTTTGTCTTTCCTTTTCAAATTTCTTCTTCATTTGCCTCTTGTCGTCCTTCTTCTCATTGGCTTCCTCCTGCTTGTGTTGCTCTTTTAAAGAAGCATGTCTTATCTTCCTGGCAAACTCCTCTTGTTTTTCATCTTTCTCTTCCTTTGGAGAATCTGCTGATTCTTCAGCTTTCTCCTTCATTTTCCTCTTGTCATCCTTCTTCTCGTTGGTTTCCACCTGCTTGTGTTGCTCTTTTAAAGAAGCATGTCTTATCTTCCTGGCAAACTCCTCTTGTTTTTGATCTTTCTCTTCCTTTGGAGAATCTGCTGATTCTTTAACTTTCTTTTTTGTTTGCCTCTCATCTTCCTTCTTCTCATTTGCTTCTACCTGCTTGAATTGCTCTTTCAAAGACTCAAGTCTTATCTTCCTGGCAAACTCCTCTTGTATTTGATCTTCCTCTTCTTTTGGAGAATCAGCTGATTCTTTTAGTGACTCAGATTTAATGATCTTTTCCTCATCCTCCTTCCTCTTTTCTTGCTCTTCAGCAATTCTCCTTTCCTTTTCCAACAATGACTCTCTCTTCTGCTCTTCAATGAGTTCCTCTGCCTTCCTAGAGTCAGTATTGTCTTCTTCATTAACTTCCTTTCTCTTAACTCGCAAGTGCTCCAACTCCTCATCGGAAAGTTTGAACCACCCATTTTTTATTTCCATTCCTTCACTCTTCTCGTCATTCTTCTCAAATGCAGGGCCTCCATCCTCTGGCTCTTGCTGTGTATGTTCTTGTTCCTTTCCACTTTCCTCAGTGTTATCAGTTTCCAGTCCTTTTGTTTCCACAGGAATTTCAGGTTTTGCACTTTCAGACGTTACATCAGCTGATTCCAAAGATAGATCTTCATCAAACACAAACTGTTTGTTCAATAAATCCTGTTGATTCTCCTTCTTGCTATCAATATCCTCTTCCATGGCCTCCCCACTTGAAGGTTTAGAGACGACATTCTCAGTATGGCCAATCTCCAGTTCAGACTCAGACTTAATCTCCTCTTTGCTCTCTTTGAAATCAGTCTCCTTCTCTACAGTTTTTTCCATGGTATCTTCAGAGTTGTCTGACTCCGATCTAAATTCAGACTCACTCATAACATTCTCCTCATCAACTGCCTCACCAACAGCAGTCTCATTTTTTTGTTCATTTTTTACTTCTTTTATATTTTTTTCTGATTCACTACCTAGGGCCTCCTCCCTAGATAGTGTTTCGCCATTAGCATTACATGCTTTTTCTTCATTTTTCGATTCATTTATATTTTTTCCTGGTTCACCATCTAAGGCCTCCTCTTCCTTTGATGGTGCTTCGATATCAGCATTATCTATTTTTTCTTCCCCTTCCTGCTCTTTTCCACTGTCTGCTGATTTGCCATTTATGGCTTCCTCTTCTCCGTATGGTGTTTCATCATTAGCAATATCAATTTGCTCCTCCTCTTTCTGTTCTTCTTTATTGTCTACTGATTCACCATTTTGGGAATTCTCTCCTGATGTTGTTTCATCATCACCATTAGTGATTGTTTTCTCATTTTCTTCTTCTTGTTCACCATCTTCTAATTCGCCCTCCTCGGCCTCCTCTTCATCAGATGGAGTCTCAGAATCACCATCATCATGGTCATCGTCATTGTAAAAATGAGTCAGTTCTGAATAAATTTGTGAAAAAAATCCTGGGCTACCCTTGCTCTCCTCAGGAGCTTCAGTTGGGGCCTGTGGTAAAAAACAGAAGCTTGCCGTTTGGCTTTTTTATATATGTACTTCTTATCTTCTATCTTTGGCTTATCAGTCTGTGTTCTAACCAGCATCCATAACCTCTGTCCATCCTTTCCTTACCCTATGACCTAATAATTCCCAGAATTGATAAACCTTCTTCTCACAATGTGATGCTACCAGCAAACAGATTGCAGGAGAGACATTGGACTAATGGAGAGACACTGATTTAAGAGGCTGGAGTTCATGACAGGCCAAGTCATTGTGCTTTTTTTTCCAAGAGAAAGACAATTTACTCTTACAGTGCATCACTCTTACCAGTATTATAAATAAGAAACCATATGAAATGGTGGGAAGGGGGGGGGGGAGGGTGGGTTAACCTGCTAAAGGCTAGCATCATGGGGTGAGTAAAATTACTAATTAATGCTTGATGCTACAGTGACCTAGACAAGCTCTGAATTACTGGGTTTTAGATAAGGCCCTATTTTTCTTACACATATACAAGGCTGTGCTCAAAGAAAAAAAAAAGGGAGCCCATTACTCTGAAATTGTGAAATCCAACATGCCCAGTACATGCTCTTAATGAAAAAAACTATGATTCCCTAGTTGTCCAAGAGCAGAAAAAAGTTCCAGGGGCCACCAGGTGTAGCTAGAACACAGTCCTGAGATATCAATCACTAAAACAAAGTTGATCCTTTGCTCTCAATATCAAAATATAAAATCTCTGCACTGTCTGTTGTAGATTTCTTATAAGTTTTGGTTGAGAATTTGGTGCTAAATCGAACAATATCCCTTAATTGATATTTGTTCCCTTCTTATAACTCCTTTGCTTGAAAATGTATTGATACTGTCAGGAGAAATTTTTCTTTGATCACTCTTAGGAGTAAAAAGGTTAAGCTGGATGAAAGGAATAACACACACCTGCTCATCAGGAATATCTCTGCTCTCTTCATAAGCTACTGGTTCTTCTGTGTGCTTATGGTATTGAGCCGCACGGATACTTTTCTCTGTGAGACCTGAAAGAAAAAAATCAACTTTTTATGGTGCACAGCTGAACAAAAATTCACTCATATGGTAGGAGGTGGAACAGCTTCTTTGTCAGTGATTGCCTCCATATATCTCCATGCAAACAGCCACTATTAAATAAAAAAAAATTCACAGCTCTAGGGCCTTACCTCTTGTGGAAAGAGAGTTCTCTACAATATTCTCCACGTAGGAGCCCGGCTCAAAGGCCGGACTCAAATCGTTGAAATTTTGATCGTCTTCTGTTTTAATTACTACACAACAACAACAATAAAAAACAAGATAAGAACACAGCATAATGATGACAATTCAAAAAATTACTCTGCCCAAAATTAAACCAGTCTTATCTTGCTATGTGCATAAACTGTGGGTATGAGTCCAGAAAAAGAAATTTTCCATTTAAACTAGCACAGTAATGCTTCTTCATTGTAATGCTCTTCTGAAACAAAAATTTTTCCCCACGCTAAAATCCATCTCTCTACATTGGCCACAGTTCTGTCTATGGTAGGTAGGTGGACTTTAACTTGGGAAAAGTTTTAATCAGATGAGCCTGGCGACGAAGGAGCATCGCTGAAAAATCAACAAGTTGCAAATAAAGAGTTTCATTCAATACTTCACTTTAGGTGGGTAGCACTCGAGTTTCGCTGAAAAAAATTAATTTAAACACTAAGAAATGTTTGCGAATATTTCCCATGTGTGCAAACTGATGACATTTCCAAGCGCAGTAAAATCTGTAATTAATTTTCAATGGAAAGGTATAAATAATAACGAAAATACCTCCACGCCAGCGAACACTCGATCATTTTTCCGGAAATTTCCCGGGAATGTATCAATTCAAACCAAAACCCAAGTGTTTCCGCGCGATTATCAATTTTCCCAAACAGAACTCTGATCGCGCACACCAGAATACAAAACAATTCCTGAAATACTCAACACTAGGCATTTTAGTTTTCATTTCAATCTTTTGCGGTTTGCTCGCTGGTGCTCGTGTCTTTTTCCGTGCGCGTGTCTGATCTCGTAAAAGTAAGTTTTCTCCGGGGCAAAAATATTTTTATAAGATTTTTGCTAATTAAAAAGTCTCCTCAGTACTTACCTCCTTGATCTACAGCTTCTTCGGAAATCACCGGTTGAAAACTCACAAAAAGTAGTAAAAAAGTTAGCGCTACCAACTTTTCCGCCATCTTTGAAGAAGCATCTCCACCGAACTGCGCCTGCTCGCTATTGTTACGTAGCTGACGTGTCGCTTTGCAGTAAATTTGACAGGGGAGGGGGAAGATATCTTTGTTGGTGAATACGCACAAAGGCTCACATTTTCAGACAAGAAACAAACATAATGCAGTTATGAGAAATACGAATAGTCATTTTGAGAGCTGTCTTTGGACAGAGAAATATGATATATGTAAAAACCTTATAGATGTGTAGAATTAAGATTTCCTTACACCCACCCCCTGCAGTTTCATTTGCTTCAACTTGATGCCATAGAAACGCGGTTCGCTTCTGGGAGAATGTCATCGCGAGTGATTCTAAGGATTTTATTTCCGCTAAGCTCGTTGAGGAAATTTCCTTTGCCCGCAGCTACAGTTTGATCAAGAATCACTTTTTCGTGGCGAAAGAGGAAATAACCTCAAAAAATGAAAATAAAATAAGGACGAAAGGAAGGAAAGCGTGACGAGAGAAAAAATGAAAGGATGAGAAAGGGAAGGGAAGAATTCCAATTATTTCTTATTTCTTAAGATCACAGTCTGCCTACATTATTATGAAGTTTTCCTTTCATCTATGCACCACGGCTATTTCTCCTGTTACTGTGGTAAGCAAGTTGGAATGTGAAATTATTTTTATCTTACTAACACGGATGTCAATGACTATTCAACTTTCGGTGTTAAAGTTTACTGGGTCAGGAGCCCACTCAGTAACGGGCTCCTGACTGAGTGTAACACCTCTTTTTAAGGCCTAAACTCTTAAGGTTTTTACGGTTCGCTGATGCTGTTACAAAAGCAAGGCTCTGCGGTCGATAAGAAATAAACTTGCGTTTTTCGCTTTCTGTGGTCTGCAGTTTTCTTGAAAGAGAGGCAGTGTAGTGTACCGTTTAATGGTGTGATAAGAAGGAAACTTAAATATTTCTACTAGTAGGCTTGTTTTCTTTTATTAGTTTCTATTTAGAATACATACATACATATATATATTTTATATATATATATATATATATATTATATATATATATATATATATATATTATGAGAGGAAAAACGACGCAACTACATATCCCGACAAGCCTGTTTCGTGAATCGCTTCACTCTTCAGGGGTTTAATGAAAGAATATTCATGTGACTATCGTTTATATACTAGAAGAAGTTATACTACTGAAGAGTGGGACGAGTGTAAGATGCGTTTTCCTCACCTTACACAAAAGACAACAAAGACGGTACGGGAACCAACAAAACATGCAACTGCCGACAAAAGAACAATTGCCCGCTCAATGGTAACTGCCTTCAATCCTCAGTCGTTTATCAAGCCACCGTCACACGGAACGACAACAACACCTCTGAAACATACATTGGACTCACAGAAACCGACTTCAAAACAAGACACAGAAATCACACCGCATCATTCCGCCACGCCAAGCACAAAAACTCTACCGAACTTAGCAAACACATCTGGACACTCAAGAACGACAACATTGACTACTCTATTTCATGGCGCGTCTTATCATCTAACTCTCCTTACAGCAGCTCCAGTAAAAGATGCAACCTATGCCTAAAAGAGAAATTCCTGATAATTTACCGACCCGACCTCTCATCACTAAATAAGCGTAACGAACTCGTATCTTCATGCCGACACAGAAACAAAGCGTTGCTACGCAACAGCTGAACTTTAAAGTTTTTAAGTTTACCGCGTATTATGTAAATTTTATAGTCACATGAATATTCTTTCATTAAACCCCTGAAGAGTGAAGCGATTCACGAAACAGGCTTGTCGGGATATGTAGTTGCGTCGTTTTTTTCCTCTCATAATGTTTATATATATATATGTAGACACTTAGATTTAGTAAATACCATCTTTACTCGTTTCTCCTTCACTTTTTTTACGAAAAAAGGAAAGATGCGAGAGCCCCGCATATTAAGCCGCTGACAGCACAGAATTTTTGCAGAGAGCCGTTGAAAAAAAAATCAGGTCATGGGTTATCAGGATTGCGCAGTCTACGAGTAGGCCCCAGGTCTCTTCGCACGCGAGAAAATGAGAGGCCTTGAACAACTGACGAGCCAGCGAGACACAACTGAATTTATGGTATGGCATGTAGCGTTGTAGTCGTGTCTTCGCACATAATAACGATTAGAATGCAGTTTTATTTCTTCCAATCAAAATTCGTTCTGATCGTGTCTTTTGCGTGTCACTTCCCAATTAGGGGAGAGAAGAAATGCAAAAGTGTAAGGAGATCGTAAAGATTTTCTCACTTGAAGTTTGAGAATTTGAAAAGAGGTAAATTCTGTAAAATTCATCCTTTCTGTGGAATACATCATACTGACTTGCCGTAACCATCTTTACCCCGATTTTCTAGAATGAATTCTAGAAACACGGAGTAAATTCTGTGATATTCATCCTCTAAGTGGATTATATCCCACTGACTTGCCTATGAGGTTCTTTTACGGACAAAATAACGAATGTGGATACATTTATGTTTTGTTCAATTACGTTATTGTATATATGTTATTTGCCGGCTGGGAGGTCCGTATGGTGAAAAACTGTGACCGAGGTCTTGGTCTGTGGTCCGAGGCCGTAGGCCGAGGGCAGCATTTTCAAGACCGAGGTCACAGTTTTTCACCATACGGACCGACCCTTAGCCGGTAAATAACATATTTATTGTTTTTAAACTTGACGAAATTCTTTCCGAAAGAACCCGAATGATTTATGGACGTAAATACGGCAAGATCTTCCATAAACTGAACAATTTTGGAGTGGGTAAATGGTAGTTAAAATAGAGGTGATGCAAATTTAAGAGAGATGCCTCATCGAAACATTTTCATTTCCGTAACGATAAAGGTGATTTAAAAGGCTTCCAAACAAACTTTGAAACATTATTTTTACAAGTATCTGTCACAATCTGACACCTGTCAATTAGAGAGCGCGCAAGAAAAAAAAAGCGAAGGAACATTTGAAAACCAACAGAACTAGTTTGGCAAGGACTGTCACGACAATGTTTTCTTCAAAATCAGTTAATGATCTAACGGAAAGTATTATTCACTCTCATCGACCATTCATTCATGTACGAAGATTTACCTCTGTTCATTAAGTAAACGGCGAGGAAAGTAATTGTGAGTAAATTTAATTTTTTTATTTTGAAGTTGTGAGAGTTTGCTCGTTTGTTTTCTGTAATGGCGTGTTTAATTCTGATCTTTCCTTCACAAAAACTAAATTCGAACGGCACCCTCCAACGAGACACAAGGGAATGTAATGCGGCCTTTTCTCAAAAAATTCCTTCAATTTCTGTTGTGCAATTTAAGGTACAAATGTTCAAATTGAACGGAATTGGAAAGACTCACCAGGAGCGTATATTTGTTGTAGAACTTAAATTAAAACTTCGCTCGCTCTTTCACTATGAACAAATTGCTCGAGAAAATTCAGATATTAAATGAATGAAAGTTCCATCGTTCAGTTTAACTGTAACCAAATACCTCACGTTCCAACTTTCTGGGTACTTTTTGTGAACGATTAAAATTAATTGCAGAAGGTTTTTAGGCCGCTTGTCAACCAACGTAATGACACTATTGTTTATACAAATTCATTCTGAAACCAATATTTTTCTGTCAACCAAAGTGATTTGATAGAGAGAAAAGAGAGGATTCATAAGTTATTTTTTGGCTTGAGGTAGTGACCGACGTGTTTGCCTAAAAATACTGCCCAGCCGGAAAACGAGGTATATTTATGAAAAATGACAACGAAAGTTGGGATGTACTCGGCGACTCACGAAAGCGTTGCCGTGGCCCGTGGGCAGAGATAGGAAAATACTGACCGGGTAAAGAACCAATCAGATTGCAAGATTCGTTACCGTGCCCTCTAAAAAAACAATAATATGCGTTATAACACAAGTCTTAAAATAAAATAAATCAATTTCGTCCGGGATACATCGATTTTGGATGTCATACATCGATGTTGCGCAGCATACATCGCTTTCCTGACTCATTCACGAGTGACCTTCTGTAACTAAAAGATGTTCAATAAAACGAAAAGATGAGGAAGCGAAAATAGAAGTGACCGGAATTCAGATAAAACAAGAGGCCCCAGGAACTAACACTTTCAAATTGGCGGAAATAGAGGCAAATGATCAATGAAGTTCGAGAAGCACTATGCAAGGTGCACGGATTTGGCTGCCCAACATCGAAGGATTTTTTACATCTTTGGGTAAGCTACTGGAAAGTGCAGAAGGGCAAAGAAACACTGCGTCCTACGACTCGGCTGAATTTTTTAGTCGCCGTTTACGAGAAAACGAAAGAACTCTTGTCACTTTGACTCTAAGAATAGAAGAAGTCTTCTCAAATGAACTTGAGGTGATCTCTGATCTAAACGAACTTGTTTTTCTTATGAACCAACTTTAAAGGGACTTTGAGAGAATTGTCGAGGACTCGGAACGTTCTACGTTTACTGCACCATCGTCCCTAAACGATCGTCTTTCAACTGTGGCTAGGAATGGTTTGGTTGGCACACAGACGCCGGTTTTCGTTGGGCTGATATCGGAAGAATTCTTGGAATCTCCGAAAGAACTTTGCGCCGTCGAAGACATGAATTTGGGTTGCCAGTTGGTGTGGGAGAGAATTTCAGTGATATCTCGATCCAACGATGACCTTGATGAATATGTGAGGGAAATTCTTGAAGTGACACCAAGCGCTGGTCAACGCCTGGTTGAAGGGGGCTTGAGGCAAAGGGGCTTACGAATCCAGCGCCATCGTATTCAGGAATCTATTCGAAGAGTGGATCCGGTTCTTCGCAGTGTGCCATGCCCCTATGCGTTATGGTAAAGTGAAAGAATTCGTTTAAGCGCTATTTAGTTAACACTACCTTCTTTCTAACGAGTCTCTGTTTAAACGGGTCACCTTTTTTAACAGGCCCCCCCCTACACCATTAGACCCCACCAAAATAGTCAGGCAGTTTGTTATTTCTCTAAGGGCAACACCCCCCCTGGGGGGACTCTTGTATAAAAAGGACAGGGATGCTTGTCATACTTTTTAGGGTTTAAAAATGTAGGTTTGGTACAGGAGGAACTTTTGCGTTACCTCTTCGGTAGGGTCTTGAGCGGAAAAAAAAGACAGCCATGGTTAACTGAGTTGTTTCGGAATTGTTTCTTCTTAGGGGTGAAAAACATTTCAAGCTATGCCCATAAAACAGGATCTTGGTACCTTTCAAGGGTTCTTTTCAAAATTTCCGACGAGCACTCCTATCCTTTTTATATGGGAGTTCCCCCCACACAGGGGCAACACTGGTTTTAAATCTGTGATACAAGGGAGGTCAGGCTGTAATTTTGATGCATGAGCATTAATGCCAATTCAATTCATGATTTGAGACACCTCCCCCAATTCTATTTAGCCCCCTCACTAATCACCAAAACCCAGTTTCCCAGCCCCCACCTTCCCTGATATTATGCTCAAAATTCCTGACTATCGCGTCTGTTACTCATGAGTGGTCAACAAATGCCTCTTGTTGTTGTTATGATTACTATTGTTGTTGTTGTCATTATTATTATTATTATTATTTCCACTATCACTCAGATAGGCAGATTTAACTTTTTTTACATACCTTATTTTAACCTAACTTATATGTGATAGTGTAGTGGAACAAATGTCTCCATGGTGTCCAACAAGCACATTGATGGCAACCACAAACTAATAAAAATAAAATGAAAATAAAACAATTGTGATATGACGCCACATTGTGCTTTTGTCTTAGCTTGTGGATAAAATGTTGTCATTGGAGTCGCAAGTCGAGCAATGAGGACTGTAAATTAAACAAGACTGCAAATAAAGCGTGAAAAATAACGCACCCTAGTCGAAAATCGCTTCTTCATTTACGCGGCAAGTTGTTCTTCCACGTTTAGGTTATAAAAACGATGTGATCACACGGCGTTAACGAAGAAACGATAGAATTTCAACTAAGGTAAGCAATATTTATGAGAGAGGCCGATGATCTGGTTTGCAATGACAAAGTGAATAGCAAGTTTTCCTCCGTGAAATCAGCAGGAGATTTTTCATCCGTTGTTACCGGAAAATACTGGTCAAATTTTCCACTAATGCCGACCCCCTTGAATGAAAACTTTTGCTTGAAGACAGAACTACAACGGAGTCTCTTAACTAGTCCCAAGCCGCGTGTTGCTCGATAGATCACAAGATATGATTGAACACTGTATCACATAACGTCAGAGGACATATCTTCAGTAAGGGGACATAAGTACAACGGTACCTTGAGCAAAACGAGCCAGCGAGACAAAACTGGGTCTATGGTATGGCACTGCCTCATTATTAGTGCCAAGTTCCCGGCAAACCTCTTCTCGATTCACTCGTCTCAAATGTTCCCGCGGGTGGAAAAAGGCTCGTCCTGCAGCGCTGAAAATAAGAGGCTGAGTGCTCTTAGACTAAGATTGTACGGTTATTTTATTTCTGCAATTCAGATAGGCTTCGACGATGGGGCAATAGGATTTAAAGGCGCTTCCTTTACAACAGAAATAAAAAATAATGAATTCAACAAATGACTAGGAAATTTCTTCACAGAGCACGTGGTCAGAACATAACTTATTCACATGGGTAATTTTTGTTGCTTTTAGAGATCTCCAGACTGCTGTGTCATGCTGGCTCGCATATCACAGAACTTTCCAGAACATTTCATCAAGTCACGCGATAATTATGTAAAATAGTTCTTATGTAAGCTTCTGGAATGTTCCGGAACACTCTGTGAGCATATAAATCTAAATACTCACTTACGTAGTAGTAGGAGTAGTTGTTGTTGAAAGTTTTGAAAGTTATTCCGCGAGAGAGTTACTGTGGAAGATTGCTCATCTCAGGGAACTTTGGAGACAGCAGTGAGATTGTGTCAGTGGTGAGCTAAGATATAGACTGTGGCGTGCTTATAATTAAGTTTATTGACGTTACGTGTTGTGCTGCTTTTAGAAGTCGCTCTTTGTTTAGAACATTACTCGCTGTTTAATAAAGTAGTTTAGTTTGTGAGAAATTAGTGTTTTTCTGCCGGTTAGATTATACCGTAACAACGACAAATACATCGCCATATTTGGTATTAGAAGAAAAAGAAACTATTTGAATCAGAAGCAACTGGTCGATAATATCAGGAAGTCCACGACAGTGGCTAGAGCTTCGGTAAGCACTTGGTCTGGAATGTTGGCCGTCGAAATCAACATGTATCAAATTGGAACCATCTTTATTCACTAACTGATCGCTGATTCTTTTGTTTGCTTCAATTAAGCGTTTACCTAGAAGATTACACCCGCAGTTTGGCTAGATTTTCAAGGTAGGTTTCAATACAACGTCTGCCTACGACATATAATCACCCCGCACTTCGCTCGTTCCATTTTATGCTTCTTTTATGTACTTTCATGAAGCCAAATGTTTCATCTTGTAAGGGATAATATGATCATTAATTATGTGGTAAGTTTAAGAACATTTCGGAAAGTGAAAGAGCTGAGTCGTTGGTTTAATTTATGAATTCGAGGTAATTCTGCTCATGTTTTCGAAAGGGAAAAACATCAGTATAAACTGGGAGATGGAAAAGCTCAGAAGTAGTTCTGTACACAGTTTGCAGCGAATTGTTCTTGTAAAGAATGCAAAGCTGGTCTTTAAATTGAAGTGATCTGTTTCTGTTTCTCGTTTACGGTTTCGTTCTGGCCGTTGTGTCGACTATTTGCACTTACTGTATAGCGATAAATCGTGTCGAATTGGACCCATATTATCCTCAAATCAAAAGGACGACTTGCGATCGTATCTGATGTTGAATTTCTTTGTAGATACAGATTAAGAAACTTTTTCGCTCGATGCCGTACGCGCATAGTGTTCGTCTGTTGTTATTTCAATTTAAAACCACTATAAACCTAGGTGCAAACGAAATTACCCGGCTAATTACATAAATGAATAAACGTTTCATTCAACCGATAGAAGGTCATGAAATTCAAGTTTAATTAATGATGACTTTGGATGTAAATAGGTCAACGTTCCTCGATCTCTCTACTTCCAGTCATTCTTCACACTCGAAAAAGGAGATATCTTAAAAATCTAGCGAAGTTTTGACTTGAATCTGTGTAGAGGAAATTTTTTGGAAGCAAAAGGAGCAGCTTTCCAACGCATTATATAGAAATTACATGGATTGAGTAGTTTGTAGCAATCTGCTCGAGTGACTGCACATTATGCTAGTAACAAGAACAACTTTATACAACATTATAGAGAGAAGAATGATGAGGAGATATAGCAGACACATGAAAAAACTGCTTTCTTTGTTTAAATTTTCGCATCAAGGTTGGTTTATATCCATTCTGGTCGCTCCAGAGCTTCCCTGACCCTAAGCGTTCTAAGAATACCAAGCTGGTCAAGCCAAAACAACAGTTACGTTGAAACATCTACTCTCAACTGAACAACTACATCGGAGCAAAGTGGTATGTTTTTTGTCTTTCTTTTCACAAGGTAAAATGAACTCAATTAAGGAAATTTCACTCCTACGTCTCTGTATAAATAATGGTAGGGAGGGGAAATTTCCCTTGCCCTATAGGTCACGTTCTGGCGCCTGTTTTATCGAAAAAAGGAAAACAAAAAACAAATAAGTGATCCAATTTGAGGGCTTGTTGTTTGAGTAATGCACTCAGAAGCTGTAGATTTTTTACATAAAATAGCCGGGATAAATATTCCTACTTAATTTTATGTAAATTGCATTGAGGGAGGATTTAAGAGGGTGTAAAGGTTCGAGGAGTTTGGGTTTCAGTATCGATCCTATTGTGGTTTGAAAAGATTTGTAGATTTCTGTAGTCGTTTCGATTCAAGCAAAACGTTATCGTATTTTTCGCTGATAAAATTGAATTCAACTTTAACAATTTCCTTCCTTTCACGGAAATTTCGAAAGTTCCTGTGTGATAAATTCGTCTGAGTCCAGGCATGTCGGAACCACTTACGGCTAGATACAAACATCCGGGATTTTTTTTTCAGGATTTTTAGTGTCAAACGGGGTTTTTAGAAAATTTGAGGATTTTAGAACATGTAAGGATGTAAGGATTTTTGGACGATACAATGGGCCGGGTGTCCTACGGGAAAAAATTCGCACGCGGGCTAGTTTCACTAAAATCTCAGCAAACTAAATATCAGAAGAAAGCTTAACAATTGCAGTTTACGAAAAAAATATAATTTAAGCGACTTTTCTTTTAAGGAACTGTCAGGAGCCGGTAAGGCGTGAAAAGACCGAAGGTTCTTCTATTGAATTTATCGGGTATCGGATGCCGCAGCACGAGCAAAAGGGCTTCATAGTCTTTACACAAGGCAGGCGGTGTGCGCACTCTGATTGCGTTGCATCATGGTCGTAAAACGAAAAGTGAGTCATTTGCATCCTGTCGCGGTCGAGTTAACATTTCTGGTCGAGTGAACATCTCTGGTGGCAGCAAGATAGCGTGAATAAACGTGAAATGTAATGGGGATTCACTGTCTTTTGCCGTTCTTTCGGAAGCTTAAAAGTGTTTGCGGGCCTATGCGACTCTTGTTATTCCTCCGTGACAAATTCGTTGCTACGAGGCGACTGAAGAGATTCAGAAAGAATCGAAACTGCAGCCATGTTCTAGAATCTGTTCATTTGGCAGCATTTACAATCACAGCCGATGGCTATGTGAATAATATTAAATTCGCGAGTTATTTAGCAGGATTCGACCCTTGACATGCAAACGCATTACAAAGAGACAGCAACCTTCTAATACACGAACTATTTTTCATGTCGTACATGTAAAGGCGTAAATACAAGATTCGCTGACCAAGATAGCAGATTTACCATACAACACTCGCGATGAGTTAATTTACTTTTACTTATGAAAGTATATTTACAACACAATTGAGTATACAATAGTAACGCTGTGTAACGTAACAATAGGCCTTTTCTTGGCCATAATCGGTCTCAAACACCAGCACTTAAAATGCGAGAAAAACATGCACCGTTGGAGAGTATTTGAGAGCGTTTGGTCAGCGCTGTTAAAGAAGGATCAAAGTGGCCATCCAAATCTTTGAAGGGCTCCAAACTGCGATGTACATCAAATTTGACCTTCTCGAAATCCGGTCTCAAATTACATACTAAAAAAAACAGTGATAGCGTTTGTCCTTGAGAACCATAGAATACGTGACAAATACGTACAAAAAATACTTTTACATATTCAGAATAAATCAAATTTCGTGTACCTATGGTGAAAGGGAAAAGGAACAGCCTAACTTTTACGGAATCTTCAGTCAAAATGTGCCGAATTCGGTCGCTTTCACCGCCATATTGAAAATGAAATTACCACAATGCAACGCAATCGGAGTGTCAACATAACTGTATCGGGCATATCGATATTCTGAATAGTTGTCTAGATATTGGCATCTAAAGTCGGAGTAGCTAGAAATATGGGAGGATGGGAGGCGTGTTGCGTAAATAGACGCCACGGGACAAATATTTCAAATATCAAAATTTCCACCCACCTCCTAGAATGTTTTGGCAAAATTTGACGAAGATCGGTCCAATCTACATACCTTATAAATTCGCTCAAAGTGGCTGTATTCCTCCTAAAATCGTATGCGAGATTTTAGCTCATAAAGATTTGCAAACAACTCACGCGAGGAGATTATCTCGCCTCCTGAAACCTCAAAACAATAGGACAACGGGACCTCCTGACGTCAGTGACGATAGATCAAGATTTCCAGGGAAAAGTAACCCATAGCAGACAAGTTTTTTATTTTTTTTTTATCTCGATCGCTCAGTGGAGCGTCGAGGAGACGACAAAATAATGAGCAAAGTTGCCAAAGGCTAAGCAAAAACCCGATTCGAGGCGATTGTTCATGTTTTTGTATCAAGGCTGGTACATGCATAAAGAAAAGGAAACCTCGTTTTTAACATTTTGTATGGCAATTTTAGTTTGACGGCGATTTCTTTCCGCCAGTACCAGTCGCTTTCACAAAGAAATTTATTTATTTTCTTGAAAGAATGGTACCCTTTCTTTCTTCCCTGGGCCTGTTTTTTTTTTCTTTTGTTCTTTTTTTTTTTTTTACTAAGGACTTTCATCCGCTTTTAATTTTTCCACAAACAAAGAGCTTGTGAATTTTGTAAAGTACTCGGCAAACAAAAAATGGAAAGAACACGAACTGACGAGCCCCAACATGAGCGCTTGCCGCGAAAATTCCCCCAGGGGATTCGCTCAGGTCCGCGATTATGACACCTTTCTGATTTCATGATTAAACTATTATTTGAAAAAAAGGGTAAGTTTCTAAAGAAACTGAGATGCTGCGTCGGTGGGATAGTATAGCAGGTAATTTTGTGTTAACAACTGAGTTTAAAACGTAAATTAGCCACCGTAAAGGGTAGAAAAGCTGACATTTCGAGCGTTAGCCCTTCTTCAAAGCGATTGACGAAGGGCTAACGCTCAAAACGTCAGCTTTTTTACCCTTCATGGTGGCTAATTTACGTTTTCAACTCAGTTGTTAACACTAAATTACTTGCTATTATTTTATTTTTTATAGAAACATTAGGTTGAATGTTTGAATTCAGTTTGGTCAAATAAAAGAAAAATTGAATTTTTTCGGTCTCTGAAGGTGGGAAGTAACCTTAAGTCACGATTTATTCACTTGATTTAACGATTTTACTACAACGCATTGGTTAACTCCCACCAACAGCTCTCTGCTTATTCGAAAGAAAGCACACTAACCAACCGTTCTAAGCACGTGGAACAGTGCTATATACGGGGCGATAAAAACACGTGCCGCATACAGGTTTGGTTATTTACAGATAAACGAAATCACTTATAAGTGTCAATCAAATTAAGAATAATTAACGTATCGTACAGTTCCCAACAGTAGTCAGCACTTTGTCACGGTACAGCACATCGTATTGCACTGGGTTGCGCTAAGTCGACTTGGAGTCACCACACGAACGGACTAAACTGTGCCAAGTGTATTGCGATGTTCTGCTACAAAAATGAATTGGTGAGCTAAGAGCTATTCTGCCGTCGATGTGGAACATCAAAGAGAACCGAACATAAAAATGTGTTGCATGGCTGGTCAGATGAGAGATCTGCTATCGAACATTACTTCGAACGAGGATTTCGTTATGATGCTATCGTTCAGCTTTTAGAAAAATACCATCATGGTTTCTATGAACTTTAGGGCTCTAATGAGAAGGTCGCGTGAGTATGGGTTGAGAAGGAGAAATGAAGTCCATTCAGAGCACGAAGTTCGGGAGATAATTAAACGTGAAAACGAAGGCCCTTCATCACCTCTTGGATATTATGCAATGTGGAACAAGTTAAGAACAAGCTACAGTATTGCTGTTCCATGTTGGGGTGAGAGTAAATTGGCGGCAACTTTTCCTGGCCGAAGCCTTCCGCGGCTTGGCGCAAGTGTCACGTGACAAACTATTTTTTCTCGATTTGCGAAAATTTTCTGGATTTAGAGAGGATTCTTGGATTGCAAAGTATTTTCGATTTTCGTGAAAGTTATTTGTGGATCTATGTACTAAACCAGGATTTGAAATTGTTTTCTCGATTTGACAAACTTTTCAAAAGCGATTGGTCTCAAAATTATCGATTTTGAATATTTTTTCGGATTTTCAAAATATTTTGGATTGTCCCTTTTCGGCTTCCGTAAAGAAAAGATTACACAGGTTAAAAATATGACATTCAAATCATCTAGACAAATAAAGAGATAACGTTTCAAATTTAGTGTGGAGATCATTTTGATATTGCAGTGTTAACCACTTTTGATTTATTCACATTCTTTCGTACTCTGTTCAGAAGCCCCAAGCACGCCCTAGATCGACACGCGACAACAAACCATGAAATAAAAAACATTTTGAGGAAAATTTCGACGGGTTAAAGGAAGAAAGCAGAATGTTTTTTTTTCACACAAACCGAGTCAAAGTCATCAACCTGTCGATCTTCATAGCGCAAAAAAAATCACGTGATCCAATCGGGTTGATATTTGGCCAACAAGGTAGGGATAAGTGGGTTAGCCATATGAAACCTAAACGCGCTACTGAGGCGAAATTAATTATGTTACGTTATCACAAGGAAAGACGGTGCATTGGTGCAAGGAAAATGCTAAATCTTGTCACATAGCATTCAAATGTTGCTGTTAAGTCATAGATTAGACAAACAATCACTTACCTTTACGAGGTCATAGTAACTTGCGAAGTCTATTTTGCTTGCTAATCTAGTTCTTAGCATGATGTTACCAATCGTTTTCGACCTCATTTGAGCGTAAACCCAGACCGATTTTAAAAAAAACTAA
The DNA here is from genome assembly GCF_036669915.1 of Pocillopora verrucosa. Taxonomy (NCBI): domain Eukaryota; kingdom Metazoa; phylum Cnidaria; class Anthozoa; order Scleractinia; family Pocilloporidae; genus Pocillopora; species Pocillopora verrucosa. The sequence goes on from NC_089318.1 coordinate 3,166,540, forward strand.
AGGAAAACAGCCGGGAAAACAATGAAACGTAATAGCTGCTGCAATTTAACGTTTCATCGTGATAGCAAGGTCAACATTTATTTTGCTAGTCGCTCTCCCCCCTTCCAAATTCTCTCCATACCCCTTTTGAACCATCTCCACTATGACTACCTTGGGGTAGAGGGGACTTGTTGGAGACAGGAGAGGTAGCTGTTTGACTGTCAGTCACTTAACAAATAGATTCTATGTTGATGTATGACTAATCAGCAATGGATCACAGATGTCACAATGGTAATAACAAAAAAGTGGCACACAAGGTGGTGTGAGTGTGTCACAAGTGTTCTTTAAAGAAGAACCAACCAAAACACATGCATAATACAGCTAATCACAATGATAGACAATGATAATGATAATACCGCTTTTAATCAAGATACAAAATCAAGAAGAGTTGTAGATTATGGTAATAACGAGAAAGTTAATCTACCCCAATAATAGGAAATAAAGGGACTCTTCTTCTCTGTCACACTATTTTCTCTAAACGTTAATCAAAGACAGGAGATATCTTACGTTTTCCCACTGATTTATTCACTGACTATGTATGCCTTTGCTCTTGTTTCAGATCTAATGGGGTATTTATTACATCAGCGGTGATTTTCTTTAAAGATGAGCGTATCTGAAAATGATAAGAGATGGCTCGTGGTTCTGGTAGCCACCGACAAGATTGTAGCTCCAGTGTTGAGGGATCTCGTGGCCAAAGGGATTGGCAAACTGAATGGTTTTTTAAATGATCATTTACAAAATATTTCAACACCATGCAGTCTACAGACATTGACATATTCAATATGTCACCCATCTGCCCCTGCAAGGCCAGATCCTCACCTTGGACAACTGAAATTTCAAAACATAAACAGCAATGTGGGACTAAGCAGACGGGACTACAACTACTCAGTCAATAGCTTGGTGGATCTTGCCAAGTTATATCTTCCTGGTCACCTTACAAATTTTGCGGCATTTGACAATTCCATGGATATGAGCGCTATCTTGCGCCTTTTGGGACAAAAAAATTACCCTACCCAAATATTCGTCCCTTCAAATCCTTTCCTAGATATTAAGTCACTAGCCGATGACGTCAGAAATGCGGTGAGAAATCCTGGAGCTCATTACAATGAGAATATCTGGACGGAACATTTCAAGAACCAGTGCTTTGAAAAGCTCGAGGCTTTGGTCAAGGCCCTCGTATTACCTGCTGACCAAAAGAAGGATGCTTTGGATCAACTTCACCAATGGAAAACAAAAGGTACAGTTTTATCTGTTTTAATTCAGTTAAGATTACTTTAATATCAAAAGAAATCCTCAGCGGCCAGAAGAAAAGGTCTCAACTTGTGAGATGATGGATATAAGCAATCGTCAGAGTGTAGTTTTTTCTGCGCGAACAGAATTTAACGTTAAAGTGTCAAATTCCAGTAATAGCTGGGATTGCGCTTTCTAGTCGCTAAAAATTTGTTTTCGTGGTGATATTTGCAATTGCATTCATTTACGCTTTTGTTCTCATTGATAATGTTGGCCATGCTCGTAGTGCAGCTGTGGCTCACTACGAGGTCATTCTCTTTGAAATCTTGAGGAGTTTGTGTGATTTGGGAGGGAAACGAGAGGAGGAATAACATTCATGGAGTCTTCGTCCTTTCTGATAACTGAACGACCTGAAGGCCAAGTTCGTTGAGATCACTGACTCGTTCCACCACGATGCTGTTAAGCGGTGAAATTACAACGGCACACGCTTTAGAAATATTTGCGACACAAAACACCTGTTTGATAAAGCTCTTTCTAAAGCCGGTTGGCAAAATTGCGAGAACGTCTTTTCCGGCGACAAGAGCTTCTAGTACCTCAGTCTGATCCGATTTCAGTGAACGAGTTGTCGGATTTTATGCGGCTAGGCTGGCCTAAAGGGGGGCGATACCCGCCTTCGAGTGATAACCTAACAGGCAGACGTTTGCAACCCCTCGAAATCTCGCTGCTTTGGACTCTCATTCCCCCCCCCTCTCAATTACCACAAGGTGTTCACCCATCAGCTGGGCAGTGGTCGAGCACGAACCTGCCTCAGAATACTTCGGTTCACCGAAGGGTTAAAAAATATACCCTCTTCATCCTCGATCTTAAGCCACCGAGCCATTTACAACCCCTCCTTCAAGCGGCGAGGTGGTAACCTCGATGTTAAACCCCTGCATTTCATTAGCCAGCGAAAAACCTAGCCGGTGTTTGCAACGTAAATTGAGCCCCCTCCGTAAACCAATGCTTTTATCACTCAACCACATTCCAGCTATGAAAACTTTGCTCAATGGCTGGGGAAGACGGGGCACAAGCCCGACTACCAATCCTGCAAAAAATGGTGACACCAGGATGAGTAAGACAAGCCCCTTCCAGCCTCAGACTAAACTTGTTAACCTTCCATGCATACTTTTCATAAACATTTTTACCTCATGTTATTTTGTCTAACATTTTAATTCTGTCGATTTAAGGCTGGAAGCTGATCATTGCTGACGATTTGACTGACCTCGTGAACACCTTCTGGCAAAATCAAGACACAAATTTAGACTCGCTTTTATCCATCGTTGAGAGCCTTTTGAATCGATATGATTCTATCGAGGAGCGGGTTAATTCGACGGATGAGCGTTTGGAGTCATTGGTGGAACGACATGATGAGCTGCAAAGACTTGTTGAAGTAGTTGTTGAAAATTTGAAGAAAAATCAAGGTAAGTCTAGTAAATAATAAAAGACAATCTTTGCTGTACATTAAAGTACCTAGAAAATGGACCGACGTAAACATTTAGGAAGGAACGGAAACCACTAGTGAAGCAAAATTCTAGAAGGAAAGTGAGTTTGTAATTGTCAACGTGGCCAGAACCACTCTCCGTTAAGTTCATTTTTCCTTAGTGGACGCAGAACGCTGTTCTTTGACCTTTTTCCTTGGAAAAAGAAACCAGGGATGGAAGAAATTTGAGTAAATCATACGCCAGGAAAGATTTGTCACACCATTTAAAAATCCGTTCCGATGGAGAACCTTCAGTATGTACATATGACTGTTTTTGGTGTTTCTGACTGCTTTATCAGGTAATTGGGGAGAAATCTTTTAGGATAGGATGCAGAGAGGAAATGTAGATTCATTAATTACGTGTCCCTTTTTTATTAGTTAACCCGATCAGTGGTGCACACAATCAACGCGGAGTTCCAGCGGTCAGAACCTCGAGTCCTTTCTCGAGGACCAGTGTTGAGTCACCAGATGACCTCTCTGAAGAAGCATCCCGAATGAATGAGGTAGTGATTTCTTTAATGTATAGCAGCTTATTGATTTGTGTCAGTCAAGAAGTTTCAACTTACTTTATTTTAAATACCAGTGATGTTTGCGAGCGGATACAATTGGTCAGAAATTTAGGAGGTTAATATTATTACCTCCTACAAATGGCTTACAGAAAGAATAGAAAGAGCCTGAAAGTGACTGCAAATTCACCCCTGTATAGACCATCGTTTTTATTTGTTTAAAAATGTAAAACTCGTTATTTACTGGCCAAGCTCCTCAGTCTTTTCCATGACTACTTGCTGGTTTGTTTTGTTTTATTATATTTATCCGTTGTATTGGACTTAGCAACGAAACCAAAGACTAGGGAGGTTAACCACTACCTATGTTTGATTTAGGAAAGTGGTGATGAGACATGTGAAGGCTCCACCTCTAGTGGAGTATCAGAAAACTCCATCGACTCTTTAGGAGGTGAGTTCTAAAGATGATGTGATTGTTTTATATCTGCATGCTCTCAATCATTAACGTCCAAGATCTGGTAGATGGACAAACTTTTTCCGGTTGACGAACTGCGAAGTTTTGATTTATGTATTCACAAAAATGGGCAAATTGAGAACGAATCAAGGTCCATAAAAACGCAGGTAAACGGAAGTGTTTTGCATATTTGAAAGGTCTGCGTTAGGATAAAATTTCCGAATCTAAGAAATCAGAATATTACACATCGTTTACAACTCGGAAAATGGCGGAGAGCATTTCCGAGTTGTTGTTGTGGCCAAAAATCACTCCTTCCAACCACTCCTGTTAACTTTTTGGTAAGTCCGCTATACGGCTTTTCGCATGTTAAGTTCCTGTGTGCAGCTCAACTGATAGCTGAGAATTAGTGAAAATTTTTACAGTCTGCAGCTGAGATCTGGGATAAGAAGATTTTCCTGATGGATAAAAAAAGTGGGCCGAAATTAAGACTGCGGGCATAAGGTTTACACACATATTGTGCATACGGGGCACTCTGATAAATATCCTCAAAAATCCTCATTACTATACAAAAAATGGCGACGTTTCGGGTGAAACGAGAGAAACGTATGTTTTGGTAGATTTAAGTTTAAAAAATTGAAAAAGGAAAGAAAATAACGTCAAAAACGAATAAGAAAACTTACTAAAGCTTGGGGTCAAGCGAGGAGGAATTGAATGTGCTTCCAGGTTTTTATAGTCTGAAGTCAAAACCAACTAACCTTACTAATTTAGTAGCTTGAAATAATTAGTATTGGGTGAACGGCTTCGTTAAAATGTCCTAGAATTGAACCAAATGCCATTGAATCCCACCGAGTCTGCCTTAATTTGGTGACAGTGAACCTAATGTGGCCGTAAAAATCAGGCATATTTCAGGATTGAAGGGGACAGTGAGAAAAGCTGAATGAGTGAGCGGCAACGGAAATTGTTTAATTGTGGTTCTGTTGCTTTTATAATGCTAAGTTCCATTAGTTTATGGATCTCCAAAGTATTTGGTCACAACATTATCCGAAAAAGAGCAGGATTTTATGGTTTTCATGTTTCTCGACGGAAGAATTTATTTTTGGAAGACTTAATTAGTCTTTTTGATTGACTTACCTTCATTTGATCAATTTACTTGTCTGTTGACTTGCTATCCTTTCTTCTTGTGGATATCACAATTAACAGAGGATTTGCCTGAAAACCAACTCCATTTGGAATGCATCAATCCAGACATCGTTCTTTTGAAGGTATTATATTAAGTTTCCTGTTGTCATCTAGCAGATCGAATGCGAGCCATAAGAGATGGCTTTTTAAACCGTTGTACTTACAATTCAAACCCAAGTTTTAGCTAAGGTATTGGACCAACTGAGAAGCAGTTAAGTTAAAGTGAAGAGGAGAGAGGAGAGGAAGGAGGAAACAGATTGCTGATACTGTTCATCTTGTGTACCGTCTTGCGAGAACCGATGAATAAATTAGTGAATTACTACATATTTTGTGTAGAACGATGCCACTTTTCAATTGCATGATTACGACTTATTTTTTGCCTTCAAAAGGGTTCACCGGCATTTTTTTTTTATTAGCGTCAGAACGGTGCGCCATTTAAAATCGAATTTACGGGAAAGCTTCCTGAAGGGTTGGAATCCGGAGTTGCGGATTTTGAAAATTTAGGAAAGGGAGTAAGATTAGTGAAGATGGGTGACAAGACTTTGTTAGGAGAAGCTCTTCCATGTAAGTATATCTTCTTTATCATGATATTTAATTTGTAGTTTGATGCAGTAAGGAAGGTAGATAGGTCAAAAATTAAAATACCTCGCTCAGGGACACTATGTACATTCCTTTACCTTACATGGGAAACGCAAGAGTTGTTCCTTTTTATAAAGCGGTATACTTTTAAGTCGTGAAGTGATCGAAAATATGCTTTTCTTTGATAATTAGAGCCTCCTACCAAAATTGTTACTGGGAAATTGCTCTTACCACTGCATGCTGGTAAATTCACATATTTTTAACCGGTTTAAATCTTCCTTCTAAAACAAATAAATGGGTAGCTCACCTCCAATCATTATACCCCCTAAACTATAAATTTGTGGCCTAGAGGGTGAGATAAGTTTTCCACATTTATCTCATAGATTACTCACCTCGTATGTTATTGGGATAGATAGCTAAGATTTGAGCATTTTAATCCATAAACATTGCAGACTCATCAAGAGAAGGTGCTTTTAAAGTAACAGTCTTCTCACAAAATCGAGGAAAGTGTTTGGGGAAGACAAAAGTTACGTACATAGATTTGATAGACGAGGCGTTGAAACTAGCAATCGGTTGCCCAAAAACGATGGTGAAATTCATTCAGGTTGCCATTCCATGCCTGAATGTAAATTCTGAAGGAGGTACTTGCGCTGCTGAAAATCCTACGAATGGAGGTAGGTATTTATCTTACCTTTTCAGTTTGTATTTAATTGTTTCTTTCTTTATTATTTCCTCTTAATTCCCTTAACTCTAATGTCCTCAATCCAAAAGATTGAAAGCTTGAAAAACAGATTTCAAACCTTATTTGAGTTAAAAGGATTGTGGTTGAACAGTATTTTGGGGACATTTTTTATCTCTATTTTAATCTAGAGGAAAAAAGGAGTGATTGATGATAATAGAGCCAGAATAATGCAACAAAAAAAATACCTAAACACGGACACAATAAGATCTCTCCCATAATTTTTTTAATTTTTTTTTATTTTCATAACAATTGTAGGTCCTTCTGGTTGGGAAAAATCTTCATTGTCAGTTCAACTCCTACAAAGGTTCATCTATGCAGCAGCCAAAGTAAACGCTGTTTGGTTTATTCGACTTATCTTTGACCTACCCGCCGGACGAATAGCATTTGATTCGTACAAAGGAAGACCGCTTTTACCAGAATATGTCGCGAGAGCACGTGGCCACAATCAAATCGCCGAATACTTGAAAGATGTGACCAAAAGGTAAGACAAGTTAAAAGTGTTTGCCCATGTAGATTCAAGCCATCAACTGAACAGAATTTAGTTTGTATATTCTGACTCAGAAAAAGTGCTTCGCTATTAATAATGTAATAGGACTGAGTGGAGTCCAATTCGGTCTGTAATTATACAAGTAATTAACAAAATCAGGCGACCGCGATGCGGGAGTCCGATTTCAGTACTTATTACGAGTATGATTGCAGACAGAATGGACGGCATAAAGTTCTGTTACCAATTAAGCAAAGCTATGACAGAATTTGGAAATGAACTAGCCATCGATTATACCTTTTCATGAAAAACGACACTTAACTCGGCGAATAGCGAGGCAGCAGTGCGCGCACATAACGGGTACTATTCGATTACACACGCATGACGCGTACTTTGTCCTAATACCAGAGTGATGTAGCAAGAGGACGGGAACGTCACTTCAGAACGGGAGAGCGCGCGGATAGTCTGAACACGACTCTATTTCGACTTCTTAGTTTCATCATGATTTCGCCAAAATCCGTTCAAAATGCTTTGCAGCTTTAATTAAGAAGGTGGTGCTCAAAAGGTGTGTACTGTCATGAATGATAAGAAATTTTCGGCCAACAAGGGAAAAAACGACAACGATTTCCAAATTATACTATGTAAAATTATGAAGAAAAACGAGTAGTACTGAAATCTAGTGGCTCGAAATGAACTAACAGCGACACAAATCGCAGAAAAAATTATCCAATGGGCTCTAAAATCTGACAGATGAATCAACAGAAACGAGACTTAACTGGAATGGAATACATTTTAAAAAGTTAATCGCGTAAAAGGATTCATGTTAACATCTCGCTTACCGTATCTATAATTATCCTCTGTTCTCGCTTGTTGTCATAAAGCTATGACAAATAAAACGTCTCGTTACAACGACTGTTACTTCACGTATGAAACACAACGGGGGGACGTTCCCGACCTAGTTTCCAATTTTTTTTTTGCTGCGCGCGTCGTTGTCAACTGACGTTCCCGTCCTCTTGCTAAATCACCCTCTTCCTCAAATTGGGCTGGTGCTAACCCACATTCGCTTTGGGCATGCACCATTTGTAATTTGCACTCGTGTTATAAATTTGTTGAGAACTGCAAGGACTTTTTACCACAAAGTCCGAACTGAAAATTTTTTCATGCATATTATCATGCATTTTCCACTAAGGATATTGTTATGCTTCAGTGCCAAGAGCTCATGTAGCAACTAAATTCTTAAAAATCACGGTGTTTTAATTGTCAAATGGCAGATACTCTGAAAGTGAGAGAGTAGATGAAAAGAAGTTCAACACCATCAATTGGCAAGAAATCGTTACAGCCATTGAGGCAACACAAGAAAATCCGAGTAAGTTAATATCTTTACATTAAATGGAAATAAGTATGTAGCAATAGATATGAAAATTTGCAACAAAAGGCTCACCGCTATCTTTAAAGAATACCTGAAATCCGTTCTGAACGCCAATTGTGGCACGTGGTTTTCCACAGAAATGATGACGCACAAAAGCATTCCTCAACTACAAGCAAGTGAAATGGTGGGGTGCAAGGGGACCGTGCACTTTTGCCAAAATTCAAGTTATTCGGCCCTTTTTGTCCGGAATTGTCTAGAAAACGATTCTTAAGGGGAAGAACGTCGGATGAAAAAGTAATTTCTAGAGTCAAGCGCACCTCGATAACTGATGTGCTCACTATTTAAATTGGAGGAAACTCGTACCAAAAATAAAGATGATTCGCAAAATGTCCTTTGACTCTAAATAGATGTGTTTTTCCAGTGCGTGACAAAAATTAACATTTGTAACAAAAGCTAAACCCTTCTTTCAAGTCGTTCCCAAAATGTACCATGGGTCCAACCTTTCTAGGATGGTATTCCAGAAAGACGTCGAACTATGATAAAACTGACTCGTGCTACTACAGAAACAAAAAACCAAAACCTCAATTTGTCTACATGCTGGCACAACATGAGCTGTATCATTTTTTACTGGCTCTAATTCCAAACCCAGTCAAGATGTTTATTTTCAATAATTGGTTTTTTCAGTTTATTCAACTTGGAACTCACATTTTACATGTAATTGTGTTTGCTTTGTTCTAATTTTTTTGCCATTAATTTCGTAGAATTACGACTCCTGCTATAGTAATTAGCTCAATTCGACAAAATAAGTTTAATTATTTATTTTACGGTATACTTTGTTTTTTTTAACTCATTGTTTGTTTTTCAAAGGCGCCTGTGGCGAGATCATCGAAACTAAAAAGAACATAGATAGTCATGAAGCCCAAGGTGACGACTTGAAGTCCAGCGTTTCATTTCAACCAGAAGATGGAAAAGAACCGCTGCTAAGATTTTGGTTAGGCCACTCTGCCAGAGCATTTGAGCACTACGCAAAGCTAGCTAAAGACGCATTCCGCGCTGTTGGATTTGCGGAAGAACAAATTAGTGCCATCGCTTTGACAGCGTCTGACTCCCCCTCTTTAGAACTTCTCATAACAAAAGATGGTATCAAGCATAAGATTCATGTCGATGTCAACCTTCTCGAAGGCACCAATTCAAGTGTCGAGTCTTTGGATTTGAAGCGGGAGCTTTATCAGACAGGTAAAGATGCCATCCGTGTTTGTCTTTCTTTTCCCTATTCCGTTGGAAAGATACATAGATGTTTCCCTTCGGACCGTAAAGATTTGTCGCTAAGTTACGTAAAGCATTCGATTGTACTTTTTGCATATGTATAGCCGGGGTAAACAAATTCTTCAACGGTAGTGGAAGTCTTCAATATTTTGCACATCACCTGTAACGAGGGTAATCTCACAAGGAAACTTAAATTTAATCCCTTATCCGCGTAATAAGGAACTGAGCTGCTCTTATCCATCTATCCTCGAATATTTCTCAGCACCGAGAATGATGGAAATATTTCCCAATTGTCAGTCGAAGACCGTTCTGCCGGAGAGATGGGTTACACAGCAATGCAGATATTCAAAAATAAAGACAAAAGTTCGAAAACAAGCAAGCAATAAAAAGCACAACACGAATTGTAAGACTTCACACCAACGGAGAACGAAACATTTAGCAGACAAAAGGCATTTACGGGCATATGGATCTATTGAAGAAACACCGCCGTATTAGGTTATTTCTTAAACCTCGAACATTTAAACCCGGAACAATTTTTTCGTTTCGGTATTGGCAAAAATGAACGCTCCATGTAAACGAAATAAACCCGTAAAGATTTGGTCAACTGGTGGTGGAAAAAGTGATGTAAATTCAGACGCCCAGTACTACAAGGCGTATCTAAGGTGCAAAGCATGCCCAACTCCAGCGTCAACTGTAACGATAAGAGGTCTACACAGTTAACGTAATTGTTTTTTTCTGATCGATTTAATGGATGGTTTTGTCTCTTTTCAGCTGCAAACTTCAACGATGTTCCATCACAAATGAACCTCACTGATCCGAAGATGAGTGGCATTAAAGGGTGGTTTAAGAACGAGAGAGCTTTCCAATTTCCCTGTATTTGGCAAGTGTGCAAGTTTCTTTGGTCCCCTTTTTATCTCCAAACTCCTTGGAAATGCCGTGACCAGGAAGAAGGAGTTGTGTTTTTCGAAAAAATTGGTCACCTGAAGGTGGCTTTGTTTAAGTCCGGGGGGAACACAATCCTGTTGGCTTTGCTGTTACCTCAAAAATTGTCATTATTAAATTAAGGTCGAAAGTGATACATTTAGATGTTTGCACAAGCTAACTGGGGTGGGAAATTACAAAAAGAATCCAGTTAGAAAAAAAAAAACAAAACAGGAAAGGTAGATACCAAATATTGGAGAAAATGTTTGGGAAAACCTCAGATTTCTTTAATTGCTTAGAACACTTCCATTGATTCTCCTTATTCATAACAATATCTATTTTTGAGTAGATAAATTAGCCTGCAAATTTATCAACCTAACGGATGAGAATACAAGTTCTGGAAATTTTGATTTCATATGAATCTGGTTCATGCATGGTTCCCCAAAGATTCTTGCCACTACAATTTCAAGTCTGCCAACCGAACGTTTTTTCCTTGCTAGCCTAGCCTAGTAATCCTTGCCCTCTACCCCCGGAAACAATTCCAACTTAAGTTTTGGATGCTCCAAGCGAAGGACCTCTCGAACATACGCGACGGTTTGTGTGGGCATCATGAACTCATTCAGAAATGGTTTGAAAGAATTATCACCCATCACACCAAACGCTCCCACGACTCCATAATTATCCTTCCAACAACAGCCCACTGTCCACATTGAGTTTGGAATTGCAATCTCTGGTCCGAGTGCAGGGCATATATCTACGTTGTCATGGACCCACTCCATTGGTTGCACCGACTTATCCACCCCGGTCATTTTGTCTTGAAGATTAAGTATCTCATCAAATTTAAACTGTGATGTACCAGTGATTAGGTAAAGAGTTCCGCCGTTTGGAGCACAATATATAGTAATGAGCATATTTTACTATTTTCCCTTCGTACTTTTTCCACTGACCTTTCTTGAAATTTCCATTTTGCGGTACGCGGTTGGTGTAGGTGAAAGTGGCATAAACACTTTCATCGCTGTAACTTAAGATATTAACAGGAACGACGTGGCCTTTCTCGTATTTTAAGTTACCTTGGAAAGGTTGGTTTTCATACAATTGTTCACTTCCTTGACGAATCCCTGATCATGAGAGAGATTTAAAGTACACTGATGTCACTTACAAGCCAAGAAATTTTGTAATGATGGTACAAATATTCTTAACAATAAAATCCCCTGATGAGTGAGCGATCACGAAACAGGCTTGTAGGGATGAAAGTATAGTCTCTTTTACCCCTATCACAACATATGTATACATATATGTATATATTTCCTAATGTTTTAACTTTAAGTTTACGAAATATTCGCATGACCTCATCTCAGCATCTTATCGATCGCATAAGGAGTGCGTGAAAGAGCAAAACAACACGGACGAACGTTGTAGTAGTGGAATAAAAATTTTTTTCCTAAATTTCTTCACCACAAACGTAAATTATAACAGTAATACCAATTACCTTACCTGATGTCTGATTCAGATGCCATGGGTCACCTCTAGATCTTTTTACTAGGCCTGCCTTGACATCAATGGCTTGTTTGGCGGTAATCTTTTAGAGTGAGTAACGTGCAATTCCCAAATCATTATCGTAGAGAGTGGCGTAATACTCGCCTTTGCAGAGGGGAAGGATGACACCTGGCTGCTCTGGAAAGATTGGTTTTTCATCACCCAGTGAGAACGAGTCAATATTGCACTCTGTTACCATGCGACGTGCTTGTTGTTCGCCCAGGTGTTTTCGTTGCTCATCATAATCTTTGACGCAAGAGAAAGTTGTCTTTTTATTCATATTATCACATGTTTCTCAAAATTATGCTATATTTTATTAATCTTATCCTTTATAGAGCTTCTTCATTCGGAAGAAGATGATGACTACCTCCTCAGGGGTCCGTGTGTTATTCTTCCATTCGATTCTCACTCGAGGGCAATGATAAAAGTCAATATTTCAATCTTTAATAAATCAGTTTTTGTGAATTGTTTTGCAGAACAAAATCAGACCTCAAGTAAGAATATTTATCTTTCGGTAAAACATTCTTCAAAGAAATGCTGTTTAGGATCATTTGTAATTTTCACGTTAGCTCTACGAGCTCTACAAGAATTGAGTTTTTGTTTACGAATGCCTACACGAAACCGGTCATTTGTTATTTATCGCTTGGGAGAAAGGAGGGCAGTAAGGAGAGGGGGGCTTGTAGTATTCTAATGATCCCCACTCGTTTACAATCAATTTCGTATAGTTAATCAATTTCGTATAGTTCTTCTTTTATACTCCATAAGCAACGACTGATCCCCCTTCAAGAGCCCGTCCGAGCCCGTCCCCCTTTCATTTTCCTGAAAACCATATGACCCCCCTCCCCGAAAAAAATACTTTGGCTCCCAAAAATCCTTTTTCCACCCTCATTCCCCCCTCCCCCCATGCCATAAATGTTAGTTGCTCCCTAATGAAGAATTAATGATGTATTGTTCCGGTTAGGGATAATTTGAAAAAATCTTTGAAACACGTTTCATTGGCCATGAAGACCAAAATTGAAAACTAACTGTAGGCTCTCCGTTTTGTTTCAATTCTTAAGAGGACTGACTTGCCGTGTAAACCTCTTTGAAGACTAACCTTACCTTCCGCAGTTTAGTCAACGTTTATCTAACTTTCGCAAGTCATCTACCATCCTCACAAAGTTTAAAAAATGAAAAAAGACGAAAACTCGGAACAATTTTCAATAAGCCGTTTGCTCGCCCCGTCGAGCGTACACCAAAATCTCAGTTTTCTTCTTATCCTTAACATATGATGCAACGATTTGCTTGTAATTACTAAAATTATCAAAGAAAAAACTTCCGTGAGATAAAAATTACAATGAATCATGTTCATTTATTCTACTGTAAATTGTTTTCAGCAGGTAACAGATAGTGTTACTCAAAGTTTGATTTTTACTAAAAGTAAATGGTTCAAAATTTGTCGATCAAACATCAATATGCGAAGGTTTATGTTTAGATCTATTATCGGAATCGAATTAACAACCCACACAGAATCCACCGCTTGAACAGGCTTGCTCTATGTTTGCAAAAATGTAAAAGTAACTACCGCCCTTAAAGTTGTGTCTACTGAAGAACTGTAGCGTTTGAAACTGAGAAAAAAAATCTTCGCCGTAAAATTAGTTCCAAGGGTGCCTTTGACGAACTTTGCACGCCCGCTCGCGTTTGAGTTACAGTTTCAGATCGCTTATTCGGGAGTCAGTTAATTCAATGAATGCAGTATGCGTGTGCGAAAGGGATTCGACATAAAGGGAACACGTTTTTACCTTTTCGTGAGGTTTTTTCCAGATTTGTTGCGGCCCATGTAAAAGTGGTTAGCTGAACTGCTATAAGCAACGCGAAGGGGAAAGCGAAACTGTTTTTATTCTGTCTGCGTACCGTGGCCATTGCTACCGTCACTGTGCTGGGTAACTTAGAATGTAAAGTTATCACATATTTCATTCCAGCGTCGTTGGTGACTCGAGTCTTTTTGAAAAACTTTTGTAGAGAAAAGAAGATCAAAATTCTGAAGATATTCCTTGATTTGGATACCTATGAGCACAAAGATGTGAAAGTCAAGGCTCTTTGAATGTAATTCCCCAAACGGAACGAAGTCAACATTATAGGGTGTAAACATTACAACTTGAAAACACGAATGATCAAGTCGCATTTTGAGTTTAGTCCTCAGTTCTTTTGACTAGTTGATTGATTGGCAACACTTGCGAGTATGCCGTCAATATCAGCGCTTCTGCACAGGCGTTTCTTCGCTCACGACAAAGTAAGTATGCGGCCGTGGGGAGAAAAAAAAAAACCAGCGAGGCAAGGGGTCTAGGCTCATTATAAGTGCCACACTCTCCCTGCAAACATTTCCCCAGGCTCGTCACAAATCTTCTTGTGGCCGGAGAAACGCGCGTATTGCAGGGCCAATAATGATCGATGGCCTGCTCGCCAGCGGCTTCTCGTAAAATACGATCGTTCAAGTTTACAAACCAATCGCGGAGTGCAATGAGGCAAAAGAAATCCATCACGGGTAATTAAGCTTAGATACTCATTTGAAAATTGCTGTGAGTTAGATCATGTGATTTTGTCACGGCCCACTCTCTCGAGTAAAATAATCTTAGGGATTTGTCTTACTCGAATGGAGAAATGATTGAGAGGTCTAATCTAGAAAGTTATATGGATTGGTTCCCTGCGAATGTGAACGAAGCCTCTTAACTGGGGTGGGAAATTACTCAAATAGAGTTAACAAGTAAAGACCAGGATATACCGTTAGATATCAGATCTTCGACAAAATGTTTGAGACAACCTTAAATTTCGTTTAATTTCTTATATCACACTTAATTGATTCTTTGATTCTACTTATTCGTTACAATATGTATTGTTTAGCAGATAAAGTAGCATGCATATTTTGAACATAAAGGATGAAAATACAAGCTCTAAACACCTCTTTCTAACCGAGTTCGTAACTAACTGTACAGCCTGAGAAAAACAAGTAACTAGGATATTTATTATTTTTCAGGTTCAAACAGAGGAGGGAGATTTCAGTTTAAACAAACCTTTTGAATTTAGCAAGTAAAATTCGGCTACGATATGTTAAAACTGTGCATTGATCAGAATCTGCTTATCTCACCCAAGGTGCCCCTCAGACTCCTTCCAAGAAACACGATAAAATCATCTATGTGTTTCATTCAATTTAACGTTTTTTTGTGGCAAATAGCAATCTTTGCCTTTAGGAAACAACTTAATTGTTGGATCCTCTGATTTAAGGGCGCTTTCAACATCTGCGACGGTTTGTCTAGACATCATAAATTTATTTAAGTCCTTTTTGTTAATAGAATTATCACCCATTACACCAAACGCTCCCACGACTTCATTGTTAAAGTTCAAACAACAGCCCACCGTCCACATCGAGTTCGGAATTGCGATCCTGCCGTTTACATCCGCGTTGTTATGGAGCCATTGCAGAGGTTCCTTCGACCTTGTTATTTTATCTTGACCATCTAGTGTCCAAACAAACTTAACCTTCGATGTGCCAGTGATTAGGTAAAGAGTTCCGCCGTTCTGAGAACAAGTTTTCCGGGCGTATATCTTTATTTTCCATTCGTACTTGTTCCACTGACCTCTGTTGAAACCTGCAATTTGTGGCACGCAGTTGGTGTAGATGAAAGTATCACGAGCACTTTTATGGCTGTAACTTAAGATGTTAACAGGAACCAGATGGCCTCTATCGTATCTACCCTGGATAGGTTGGTTCTGATACAACGCTTTGCTTCCTTGACGAATCCCTGAACAGGAGAGAATTTTAAAGTACACTGATGTCACCCACAAGCCAAGAAATTTTGTCGTCGATTGATCCGACATGTAAATAAAGTTCTTACCCTCCCGATCACAGTTACGAAATGTTTAAGTGAAAGAGCTCATTTAGGTCAAAGAAATGATTTGCTCAACATGATTAAACCATCGATCATGCATGACTTTTATCACAAGTTTCTCTTCTTTCCTTTCGTAATTTTGCTCCTCTTATCAGCAGTGTAAAACCTTCGCATGTTTTGTATGTACCGTTGCCCTAATGTGGTAAATAGCGTGATAGAATGATGATGCATAATATAAATGTATGTCTACCTAGTATCTATCTATATATCTACCCACCTATATATCCATCTATCTACCTATGTCTATCTATCTATCTATATATAAAAACACATTCCTATATATATATATATATATGCGTATACACCCGTTTTCAAAAACGTTTCAATTTGAAAAAAAAAATTATTAAATATATAAAACTTTTTTTTTCTCATCAAAAAGTGTCTCTTTTTAATGTATGTCTGTATATATATTTATGTGGAGATAGGAAGAAACAAAGAGACTATATTTTCATCCCTACAAGCCTATTTCGTGATTGCTCACGCATTAGGGGATTTATACAACATGTATCGCGCTCTACTTCCGCGTTTCGAGCACTGTACAACGGAAAAATCAAAACACAGGCTTCCTATATATATACATGTATATATTTCCTAGTGTTTTAACTTTAAGTTTACGAAATACTCGCATAACCTCATATCAGCATCTTATCGATCGCATTAGGAGTGCGTGAAAGACCAAAACAACACGAACGAACGGACGTTGTAGTAGTGGAATGGGAACGAATTTATTTTTTTCCTACAAAATTAAATTTTAACAGTAACACTAATTAACTTACCTGGCGTCTGATTCGATTTCCATGGGTCACCTCTAGGTCTCCCTACTTTGGCTGCCGTGGCTTGTTCGGAGGTAATCTTGTAGAGTGAGTAACGTGCAATTCCCAAAGTGTTATTGTAGAGAGTGGCGTAATACTCGCCTTGGCAGAGGGGAATGGTGACACCTGGCTGCTCTGGAAAGGTTGGTTTACTATTACCCAATGAGAATGTGTTAAGATTGCATGCTTGTAACATGCGACGTACTGGTTGTTCACTCAGGTGTTTTCCTTGCTCATTGTAGTCTTTGACAAAAGAAAAGGTTGTCTTTTTATTCATATTACCACACGTTTCTCAAAATTATGCTATATGCTTATCCTTCATAGAACATCTTCGTTCGGATGAAGATGACGACTACCTCCTTAGGGGTCCGTGTGTTATTCTTCCATTCGATTCTCACTCAAGGGCAATGATAAAAGTCTCAATCTTTGATAAATCAGGTTTTTTTTAATCATTTTGCTGAACAAAATTAGACCTCGATTAAGAATATCTGTCTTTCTATAAAACGTTCTTCAGAGAAATGCAGTTTAGGATCATTTGTAATTTTCATGTTAAATCTTTTTGGAGAAACAGTTTTTTTAAATTTTTCTTCTTAAACCTCGAGTAAGAATATCTGTCGTTCCGTAAAAAATTCTTCAAAGAAATGCAGTTTAGGATTATTTGCAATTTTCACGTAAGCTCTATGAGCTCTACAAGAATTGAGTTTTCGTAGACGAATGCATGCAAGGAACCAGTCATTTGTCATTTATCGCCTGGGAAAAAAGGAGGGTAGGGGGAGGGGAGGGGAGAGAGGGGGGGAGGGGGTGTAGTATTCTAATGATCCCCACTCATTTACAGTCAATTTCCTATTGTTCTGCTTATCTACTCTGTAATCAACGACTAATCCCCCTTTTCATTCTCCTGAAAACCATGTGAGCCCTCCTCCCCCCAAAAAATAATACTTCGGCTCCAAATATCCTTCCTCCATCCCTCATTCCCCCTCCCCTCCCCCCATGCGATAAATGTTGTTGGTTGCTCCCTAATGCAGAATTAATGATGTATTGTTACGGTTAGGAAAAATTTGAAAACATCTTTGTAACATGTTTAATTGGCCATGAAGACCAAAATTGAAAGCTGAACTAAGAGTTTGAGGAAGGAGGCTCTCTTTTTCTTTCAATTCTTTGGAGGACTGACTTACTGTGTAAACTTCTTTGAAGACTAGCGTAACCTTTGCTCAGTTTAGTCAACGTTTATCTAACTTTCGCTAAGTCGTCTACCATCTTTACAAAATTAAAAAAAGAAGAAAACTCGATACAAAAGACAATTTTCAATTGACCGTTTGCTCTTCCCATCGAGCGTACACCAAATAACTCAGTTTTTCTCTTTCCCTAAAGATGCAACGATTTACTTGTAATTACTAAAATTCACTTCCGTCAAATTAAAATTTAAGTCCATCATAAGTTCTTTTGTTTTACTGTAAATTGTTTTCAGCAAGTAACAGATAGTTACTCAAAGTTTAATTTTGTCTATACATAGTTCAAAATTTGTCGATCAAACATCAATATGTGAAGGTTTACGTTTAGATCTATTATCGGAATCGAATTAACAACCCACACAGAATCCGACGCTTGAACAGGCTTGCTCTATGTTTGAAAAAATGTAAAAGTAACTACCGCCCTTTAATGTGTGTCTACTGAAGAACTGTAGCGTTTGAAACTGAGAAAAAAATATCCGCGTAAAAATAAGTTCCAAGGGTGCCTCAGACAAACTTTGCACGCCCGCTCGCGTTTGAGTTACAGTCCCAGAGCGCTTATTCGGGAGCAACGCTTAATCCAATGAATACAATTTGCGTGTGAGAAAGGGATTCGACATATAGGGAACACCTTTTTACCTTTTCCTGAGGTTTTTGTCACATTCGTTGCAGCCCATGTAAAAGTGATAAGCTGAACTGCTACAAGCAACGCCAAGGGGAAAGCGAAACCAAGAAAGTTCATCTTCACCGTATCGTCACAAAGGGGTACAACTGTCCAGGGTTATCTTGACTGCTGAGCTGTGTGATCTCTTCACTATGTTGTGTTCTTATAAGCTTTTAAGATTTTTGTGACAGAATACATTACATAATTTATCTCGTCACAATTACCACAGAGGAATTCATGTCATCTTAATGGATCTCATGGTTCACTTTGTCTCAATTTTTTTTGACATCTAATGACCAGCAAAAATCTCTTTTCAAAGCTAAAAGGGCTGCTTGAAACAAAAGATGTGAATACCTACAGGAAATAGAGAAGAACTTTTAAAGTATCTTATTACACTCAGTCTGCTTGAATAACCGGTTGATTTCGACTCTATTGCTGATGACCTTTGGAAATTTTTTTCCCGAGTCAACCTGTTAGTTAATAAATGCCTTTAAGGGAAATATTTTTACAAATGTTTTTAGCTTCTTCCCGGGAAAACATAGCAACCGAACATTTTCAGCTGACAAATAGGCCACTAAGTACTATGTTTCCATCTGAAATGTGAAGCTTTTGGCCCCCAAAAATCCTTCTTTCACCCTTCATTGCCCCCTCCCCCATGTGATAAATGTTGGTTGCTCCCTAATGCAGAATTTAATGATGTATTGTTACGGTTAGGAAAAATTTGAAAACATCTTTGAGACACGTTTAATCGGCCATGAAGACCAAAATTGAAAGCTGACCTTAAAGTCTGAGGAAGGAGGCTCTCTTTTTCTTTCAATTCTTTGGAGGACTGGCTTACCGTGTAAACTTCTTTGAAGACTAGCGTAACCTTCTAAAGTTTAGTCAACGTTTATCTAACTTTCGCTGAGTTATCTACCATCCTCACAAAATTAAAAAAAAGGACGAAAACTCGAAATAAAAGTCAATTTTCAATTACGCTTTGCTCGGCCATCGAGCGTACACCAAATATCTAAGTTTTCTTCTTATCCTAAAGATGCAATGATTTGCTTGTAATTACTAGAATTCTCTGAGAAAAACTTCCGTCAAATTAAAATTAAAGTAAATCGTAAGTTCTTTATTCCACTGTAAATTGTTTTCAGCAGGTAACAGATACTGTTACTCAAAGTTTAATTTTGTGTTGAAGTAAATGGTTCAAAATTTGTCGATCAAACATCAATATGTGGAGGTTTACCTTTAGATCTATTATCGGAATCGAATTAATAACCCACACAGAATCCACCGCTTGAACAGGCTTGCTCTATGTTTGCAAAAATTTCAAAGTAACTACCGCCCTTAAAGTTGTGTCTACTGAAGAACTGTAGCGTTTGAAACTGAGAAAAAAAATCTTCGCCGTAAAATAAGTTTTTAGGGTGCCTCAGACAAACTTTGCACGCCCGCTCGCGTTTGAGTTACAGTCTCATATGGCTTATTCGGGAGCAACGCTTAATGTAATGAATACAGTATGCGTGTGCTAAAGAGATTCGACATAAAGGGAACCCTTTTTACCTTACCTGAGGTTTTTGTCACATTCATTGCAGCCCATGTAAAAGTGTTGAGCTGAACTGCTACAAGCAACGCCAGGGGGAAAGCGAAACAAGGAAAGTTCATCTTCACCGTATTGTCACAAAGGCGTACAACTGTCCAGGCTTATCTCGACTGCTTAGCTGTTGTGATCTCTTCACTATGTTATGTTCTTCTCGGCTTTTAAGATTTTGTGATAGAAGACAGTACATAATCTATGTCGTCACAGTTACCACAGAGGAATTCACGACATCTTAATGGATCTCATGGTCGACTTTGTCTCAATTTTTTTTTGACATCCAATGTTGTCATCGTGTAGAAAAAGGCTTTATTCAAAGCTTAAAGGACTGCTTGAAACAAAAGATGTGAAAACAGGTAATAGAGAAAAGCTTTTAAAGTATCTTATGACACTCAGTCTAATTGAATAACCAAACTCTTGACTCAAGACTAATGCTCTCTACTCTAATGCTGGTGACCTTAGCAATGTTTTGCCTCAGTCAACCTGTTAGTTAATAAATACCTAAGGGAAAGTTTTTTACAACTGTTTAAGCTTCTCCTCAGGAAAACACTAGCAACAGAACATTTTCAGCTGACAAATAAGCCAGTAAGTAATATGTTTTCATCCGAAATATGAAGCTCTTGAACACCATCTCCTCACTCCAACTACTTATAAAAACTCTTGCATATATTCTGAATCTTAAATACCTCAAGATTAAGGAATCAACGCATCCGAATCAAGGAGTTTGTTGTTAGGTACTTTGTTGTTCATTTCGAATGCCTTGTGAGATTGTTATGGTGAGCGTTCTAAAAATATGTTTACTCTGCAACGGTTAGCTGTCCCATAAGCCCAAACATGTCAACCGACATGTTTGGGCTTATGGACAGAGTCTCAGAGAGTGAAGTGAAGCTCCTGAACAGACTTCTGGTGCCTCCGTTTACGCGAGTTGTTGAAGCTAGTTAACCTAAACAGTCCAACACTCTGTTAGCAATGACTTAACCCCCTTCCGTTTCACCAGAAAACCAATCTTTTGTGAAAAGTTTTATACAAAGATGCCTCATTTTCTTCTATCTTAAATTGAAACAGCAATCTACTTAACTCCTCAAACCCTCAAAAAGTAATTCCTTTAAACGTGTCACTGAGATATTTAATTTATTAACAACTGACGAAAAAACGCTACTCGATTTTGTCATGATGGAAATCTAGGGATAACAAGATTCTGTTAACGGTGGTTATAAAATTTTAAAGCCTCATTTGGAGGTTTTTTGGTTCTTAATGGTTGAAAAGGGAAATTGGAATGTTCCTCGGAAGACCTTTCTGATCAATTTTAAACGATTGAAGAAAGTTTTCATGATGAAATCTCTTTCAGATAGAAGCCAATCGATAAGACTCTTGGATGAAAAACGATTTTTGCCTTAAGTCCGGTCCTGACTAACACCCCAAGAACTC
Source organism: Pocillopora verrucosa (assembly GCF_036669915.1). Lineage (NCBI taxonomy): Eukaryota > Metazoa > Cnidaria > Anthozoa > Scleractinia > Pocilloporidae > Pocillopora > Pocillopora verrucosa. The sequence continues at coordinate 3,187,999 of NC_089318.1, forward strand.
AGACTCTGTCATTTTGGTCTTGTCCTCCAGTGATTGAGAAGCATACAATGTTATCAAAGGACGAAAACTGAATTAGTTGCAGGCGTAAGCTAAATGAAAAGTTTGACGAACAGAATGGCCAGTCTAGGAGTGATTCTCAAGGTAAAAACAACCAAACTGCCTAAACGTGGGTCACTAAGTTGTGATTGGTTTCAATTTTGCATCTGATTGGTTGAGAGAGTGACTCGAACTTTCATAACCAATCACAGAACGAAGTAAAGTTAAATCAATGCAATCTTGGATTACTTTCGACTCTCAATTGAAAATTTCTCTAATGATAATAATGAATGCTTAAAAAATGATTAATGATAATGATAAAAAGCCTAATTATGATCTAAGATGAAACGAACTCTTCATACAAATAAACTTTCCTAACTAACTACATAGACATTTACAATTATAAATTTCAACTACAATTTTCAAAATAAATCGATCCTCTAAATAGTTTCTAAATCTAAGTTATATTTAAGACAATTAGGAAATAAAGAAAGGTGATTTTTTTCCGTTTTTCTCTAACATTCACTACCAAATAAACTTCCCCTTATTAAATGTTAAAGAGATAAGGAGGAACTACATTTTCATTTCCCTGAATCGGACAAGTCGTTTCTTCCTGAAACTAAATAGGCGTATATTACCTGTTTTATTTTTTTCCAATGATGTGAAAAGTGGAAAAAAAAATGCTTCTTAAAGACAGGCTAGCGCCATAGGCTGGTCTAAAAATTAAACAAATTGTTCTCTCGACTTTTAAATATTATTGGTTACTAGTTACAGTCAAATGAAGAGCTTGCGCTTTATTTTTTCTTTTTAATTTCTTATGACTAATTCACATTGAGGTACCAGCCTGTGAGAAGCATAAGATTCGTTTTGTCAATTTCTAGCTTAAAATAAACATTATGTTCCACTTGCTCTGCACATCAATTGAATACTCACAAAGGTTTACATTGTTTAGACAAGAAACAGACATAATGCAGTCATAAGAAATACGAATAGTCATTTTGAAAGATGTCTTTGGACAGAGAAATATGATATATCTAAAACTCTATGGATGTATAAAATTTAGATTTCCTCACACCCACACCCTGCAGTTTCATTTGCTTCACTTGATGCCATAGAAACGCTGCTCGCCTCTGGGCGAATTTCATCGCGAGTTATCGTGAGGATTTGGGTTTTTCTCGGTGGGATCACTGGGGAAATTCCGTTCACGTTGACGCCAATTTGAACAAGAACCACTTATACAAGGCGAAAGCTAAAATGTCATCGAAAGCATCAAAAAATAGAATAAAGCAAGGATGAGGAGAGGGAAAAATGAAGGAAAAATAAAAAGGTAGAAGGGGGAAGGGAAGACTTTCAGTGAATCCCCATTTTGTTAAGCTCACAGTCCATCTACATTATGACGTTTTTCTTCTGTCTGCGCACCGCGGCCATCGCTACCGTTACTGTGCTGAGTAAATTGAAATGTAAAGTTTTTACACATTTCACCCCAAGTGTCAGTGGTGGTAGAAATATGTGAAAGTCGAATCTCTTTGACAGAAATTCTCGAAAACTTTACTAAAGAGTTATAACCAGAGGTTACGAGTAACTCGGAAGGACTCTCCCATATTCTTCAGGAGCTACAGCCTTGCAATCAAGCGGACTAGGTCCCTGTGGAATAATAGGATTAAATCTATATTATAATCATTATTGTTGTTATTATTAGCATTCCAAGTTCCTGTAAACTAACACTCCATGCCACCATCCTTGTTTGATCTTTTTCTCAACCCTTAAATAAATCAACTTGCAATGGACTTCTCCTTCAGCGTGGATACCCTGCGAAATGATTCTCATATATCCACCTACTAAAGATTCAATTTTTACCGTGATTCGTTAAGTTTTCGTACTCTATTTCTTTACGATGTTGAATTCGCAATTGGAATCACACAATCGAATTTGAGCGTTTTTTGATCAAGTGACGTAAGACTAAGACTAATGTAATTCCCTAAACGGAAAAAAGTAAACATTACAGGATGTAAACATTACAAGGTTTATGAGAGCTGAAAGTAAACGCCACGATTAGAGACTTGAAAACACGAATAATTAAGTCGAGATTTGAGTTTAGTCCTTCTTCTGATTGGTTGATTGATTGCCAAAAGCTTGCGAGTGGGCCGTCAATATCAGCACTTCTGCGCAGGCGTTTCTTTACCCGCGACAAAGTAAGTTTTAGACCGTGAGAAAAAGAAAAAAAAAAGAAACGGGTGAGGCAAGGGATCTAGGCTCAATTTTAGTGCCGCACCCTCCCACTTCAAACAACAAACACTTCACCAGGCTCGTCATAAATCTTCTTGTGAGCAGAGAAACGCACTTGCCGCAGGGCCATTAATGATCGAGGGGCTGCTCGCCTGCTCGTAGGATACGATCGCACAAGTTTATAAACCAATCGTGGGGTGTAATTAGGAAAAAGAAATGCATCATGGGTGATTAAGCTCAGGCACTCATTTGAAGATTGCTGTGAGTTAGATCATGTGAATTTGTCACGGCCCACACTCTCGAGTAAAAGGATGTGAGGGATTTGTCTCATTCGAATGGAGAAATGACTCACAGGACTAATCTAGAAAGTTAGATGGATTAGTTCCCTGCGAATTTCAACGAAGCCTCTTAACTGGGGTGGGAAATTACTTTAAAAAAATCCAGTTGAGAAGTAAAGACCAGGATATACCGTTACATATCAAATCTTCGACAAAATGTTTATATTAACAACCTTAAATTTGGTTTAATTTCTTAGATCACAGTTTATTGATTCGTTGATTCCACTTATTCGTTACAGTATACATTGTTTTGCAGATAAAGTAGCATGCATATTTTGAACATAAAGGATGAAAATACAAGCTCTAAACACCTCTTTCTAACCGAGTTCGCAACTAACAGTACAGCCCGAAAAAAACAAGTAACTAGGATAGTTACTAGGACATAATAAAATCATACCTTAATCAATCGAACGTTTTTTTCTGGCTCATAGCAATCGTTGCCGTTAGGAAACAACTTAATATTTGGATCCTCTAACTTAAGGGCGCTTTCAACATATGCGACGTTTTGTTGGGACATCATAAATTCATTTAAGGGCTTTTTGTCTAAAGAATTATCACCCATTACACCAAACGCTCCCACGACTTGATTGGTATTCAAGTTCAAGCAACAGCCCACCGTCCACATTGAGTTTGGAATTGCGATCTTTGGTCCGAGATTCTTGTTTACATCCACGTTGTTATGGAACCACTGCAGATCTTCCATCCCTTTGGCTGCTATTATTTTACCATGACGATCATGTTTCTGGAGAAACTTAACCTTCGATGTGCCAGTGATTAGGAAAAGGGTTCCGCCTTCCTGAGAACAATTTTTCCGGGCGTATTTCTCTATTCTCAGTTCGTACCTTTTCCACTGACCTCCGTTGAAATCTGCAATTTGCGGCACGCAGTTGGTGTAGGTGAATGTGGCAAGGACACTTTCAAGGCTGTAACGCGAGATTTTAACAGGAACTAGGTGGCCTTTCTGGTATCTACCCTGGAAAGGTTGGTTCTCGAACAATTTTTTGCTTCCTTGAAGAATCCCTGATCATGAGAGAGTTTTAAAGTACAGTGATGTCACTCACAAGCCAAGAAATTTTGTTCTCGATTGATCCGCTAGGCAAGTAAAGTTGTCACCCTCCCAATCACGGTTGCGAAATGTTAAAGAGAATTATCTCAGATTAGTCAAGGAAATCATTTGCTTAAAATTATTTAACCATCATGCATGACTTTTCCCACAAGTTTCTCCTCTTTCCATCCTTATTTTTGCCCCATTGTACCTGCAGTGTAATACCGTCGTATGTTTTGCGTTTACCGTTGCCCTAATGTACGTGGTAAAATGGAACGACAGAATAATGACGCATAATGTAAATGTATCTCATATGTACCTAATATTTATCTATCTAACTACTCACCCATCTATTCATCTATCTATCTATATATAAAAACACATTCATGTATATATATGTATATACACCCGTATTAAAAAACGTTGCAATTTGAAAAAAAAATTAAATGCAATAAATCTTTTGTTTAATTCTCTCATCAAATAATGTCTCCTTTTGATGAGAAAACGAAATACTGGCATAACCTCATCTCAGCATCTTATCGATCGCATAGGGAATGCGTGAAAGACCCAAAGACCAGAACCAGGGTGGTTCTGATACTATGCTTTACTTCCTTGATGAATCCCTGAACATGAGACAGGTTTAAAGTACACTGATGTCACTCACTAGTCAAGAAATTTTGTTCCCGATTGATCCGCTAGGTAAATAAAGTTCTTACCCTTCCGATCACAGTCACGAGATGTTAAAGTGAAAGATCTCAGATAAGTGAAAGAAATGATTTGCTCAACATGATTAAAACATCGATCATGCATGACTTTTCCCACAAGTTTCTGCTCTTTCCATTCGTATTTTTGCCTCATTGTATCTGCAGTGCAACACCGTCGCATTTTTTGCGTGTACCGTTGTCCTAATGTGGTAAAATGAGTGATAGTGTAATGACGCATTATGTAAATCTATATCTACCTAGTATCTTTCTTTCTATGTATGTATGTATGTATGTATGTATGTACCTATCTATCTATCTATCTATCTATCTATATATAAATATAAAGGAAGTCTGTGTATTGATTTATCCGTTTTACAGTGCTCGATACATAGGAGTAGATGTATGTTGCGATAGGGGGAAAAACAGAGAGACTACAATTTCATCCCTACAAGCCTATTTCGTGATTGCTCAGTCATCAATCACGAAGCAGGCTTGCAGGGATGAAAGTATGGTCTCTCTGTTTCCCCCCCCCCCCCCTATCGCAACATATCTACATATATTTTCTAGCGTTTCAAATTTAAGTTTACGAAACACTCGGCCTCATCTCAACAACTTATCGATCGCTTAAGGAGTGTGTGAAAGGCGAAAACAGCACGAACGAAACAATTAAAGTAGACTTCGTGATCGAAGCAAAACCTGGTACACTTAGGAGCTTGTTTCTTGAAAAGTTAGTCCTAAAAGGCGAAAAAAAGTTTGGTTCGTTAGCGCAGCCACTTCGTTCGCCTGCTGTCCGTATTTTTGCTTAGTTCTACAGTGTAATACCGTGGCGTATCCAGCGCGTTCTTTTGCCCTAAAATGGCAAAACATTGTGGCACTGGAATAAGAAATGTCTTTATTTTTCCCTAAATTTCTCTGTCACAAAAGTAAATTATAATAGTAACACTAGTTACCTTACCTGGCGTCTGATTCGGTTCCCATGGTTCATTTAGAGGTCTTGGTACTTTTGGTTTCATGGCGTCTTCGGCGGTAATCTTGTAGAGTGCGTAACGTGCAATTCCCAAATTATTATCGTGGAGAGTGGCGTAATATTTGTCTTGGCAGAGGGGACGGGTGACACCTAGCTTCTCTGGAAAGGTTGGTTTACCACCACGCAATGAGAATGTGTTAAGATTGCATGCTGGTAACATGCGACGTACTGGTTGTTCACCCAGGTGTTTTCCTTGCTCATCATAATCTTTGACACAAGAAAACGTTGTCTTTTTATTCATATTATCACACTTTTCTCAAAATTATGCTATATGCTTATCCTTAATAGAGCATCTTCATTTGAAAGAAGATGACGACTGGGAAGAAAGGAGGGCCAGGGAAAGGGAGGGGGGAGAAGGGGGTGTAGTATTCTAATAATCCCCACTCATTTACAGTCAATTTCCTATTGTTCTCCTTGTATACTCTGAAAGCAACGACTGATCCCCCTTTCATTCTCCTGAAAATCATATGACCCCTCTCCCCCAAAAAATAATATCTTGGCTCTCAGAAATCCTTCCTCCATCCCTCATTCCCTCCTCCCCTTCCCCCATGCGATAAATGTTGATTGCTCCCTAATGCAGGGTTAATGATGCATTGTTCCGGTCAGGAGAAATTTGAAAACATCTTTGAAACACGTTTAATCGGCCATGAAGACCAAAATTGAAAGCTGACCGTAGAGTTTGAGGAAGGAGGCTTTCTTTTTCTTTCAATTCTTTGGAGGACTGACTCACCGTGTAAACTTCTTTGAAGACTAGCGTAACCTTCCGCAGTTTAGTCAACGTTTATCTAACTTTCACTAAGTTATCTACCATCCTTACAAAATAAAATAAAAAAAGAAGAAAACTCGGGACAAAAGACAATTTTCAATTGACCGTTTGCTCTTCCCATCGAGCGTACACCAAATAACTCAGCTTTTCTCTTTCCCTAAAGATGCAACGATTTGCTTGTAATTACTAAAATTCACTTCCGTCAAATTAAAATTTAAGTCCATCATAAGTTCTTTTGTTTTACTGTAAATTGTTTTCAGCAAGTAACAGATAGTTACTCAAAGTTTAATTTTGTCTATACATAGTTCAAAATTTGTCGATCAAACATCAATATGTGAAGGTTTACGTTTAGATCTATTATCGGAATCGAATTAACAACCCACACAGAATCCGACGCTTGAACAGGCTTGCTCTATGCTTGAAAAAATGTAAAAGTAACTACCGCCCTTTAATGTGTGTCTACTGAAGAACTGTAGCGTTTGAAACTAAGAAAAAAATATCCGCGTAAAAATAAGTTCCAAGGGTGCCTCAGACAAACTTTGCACGCCCGCTCGCGTTTGAGTTACAGTCCCAGAGCGCTTATTCGGGAGCAACGCTTAATCCAATGAATACAATTTGCGTGTGAGAAAGGGATTCGACATATAGGGAACACCTTTTTACCTTTTCCTGAGGTTTTTGTCACATTCGTTGCAGCCCATGTAAAAGTGATAAGCTGAACTGCTTCAATCAACGCCAAGGGGAAAGCGAAACCAAGAAAGTTCATCTTCACCGTATCGTCACAAAGGGGTACAACTGTCCAGGGTTATCTTGACTGCTGAGCTGTGTGATCTCTTCACTATGTTGTGTTCTTATAAGCTTTTAAGATTTTTGTGACAGAATACATTACATAATTTATCTCGTCACAATTACCACAGAGGAATTCATGTCATCTTAATGGATCTCATGGTTCACTTTGTCTCAATTTTTTTTGACATCTAATGACCAGCAAAAATCTCTTTTCAAAGCTAAAAGGGCTGCTTGAAACAAAAGATGTGAATACCTACAGGAAATAGAGAAGAACTTTTAAAGTATCTTATTACACTCAGTCTGCTTGAATAACCGGTTGATTTCGACTCTATTGCTGATGACCTTTGGAAATTTTTTTCCCGAGTCAACCTGTTAGTTAATAAATGCCTTTAAGGGAAATATTTTTACAAATGTTTTTAGCTTCTTCCCGGGAAAACATAGCAACCGAACATTTTCAGCTGACAAATAGGCCACTAAGTACTATGTTTCCATCTGAAATGTGAAGCTTTTGGCCCCCAAAAATCCTTCTTTCACCCTTCATTGCCCCCTCCCCCATGTGATAAATGTTGGTTGCTCCCTAATGCAGAATTTAATGATGTATTGTTACGGTTAGGAAAAATTTGAAAACATCTTTGAGACACGTTTAATCGGCCATGAAGACCAAAATTGAAAGCTGACCTTAAAGTCTGAGGAAGGAGGCTCTCTTTTTCTTTCAATTCTTTGGAGGACTGGCTTACCGTGTAAACTTCTTTGAAGACTAGCGTAACCTTCTAAAGTTTAGTCAACGTTTATCTAACTTTCGCTGAGTTATCTACCATCCTCACAAAATTAAAAAAAAGGACGAAAACTCGAAATAAAAGTCAATTTTCAATTACGCTTTGCTCGGCCATCGAGCGTACACCAAATATCTAAGTTTTCTTCTTATCCTAAAGATGCAATGATTTGCTTGTAATTACTAGAATTCTCTGAGAAAAACTTCCGTCAAATTAAAATTAAAGTAAATCGTAAGTTCTTTATTCCACTGTAAATTGTTTTCAGCAGGTAACAGATACTGTTACTCAAAGTTTAATTTTGTCTAGAAGTAAATGGTTCAAAATTTGTCGATCAAACATCAATATGTGGAGGTTTACCTTTAGATCTATTATCGGAATCGAATTAACAACCCACACAGAATCCACCGCTTGAACAGGCTTGCTCTATGTTTGCAAAAATTTCAAAGTAACTACCGCCCTTAAAGTTGTGTCTACTGAAGAACTGTAGCGTTTGAAACTGAGAAAAAAATCTTCGCCGTAAAATAAGTTTTTAGGGTGCCTCAGACAAACTTTGCACGCCCGCTCGCGTTTGAGTTACAGTCTCATATGGCTTATTCGGGAGCAACGCTTAATCTAATGAATACAGTATGCGTGTGCTAAAGAGATTCGACATAAAGGGAACCCTTTTTACCTTACCTGAGGTTTTTGTCACATTCATTGCAGCCCATGTAAAAGTGTTGAGCTGAACTGCTACAAGCAACGCCAGGGGGAAAGCGAAACAAGGAAAGTTCATCTTCACCGTATTGTCACAAAGGGGTACAACTGTCCAGGCTTATCTCGACTGCTTAGCTGTTGTGATCTCTTCACTATGTTATGTTCTTCTCGGCTTTTAAGATTTTGTGATAGAAGACAGTACATAATCTATGTCGTCACAGTTACCACAGAGGAATTCACGACATCTTAATGGATCTCATGGTTGACTTTGTCTCAATTTTTTTTTGACATCCAATGTTGTCATCGTGTAGAAAAAGGCTTTATTCAAAGCTTAAAGGACTGCTTGAAACAAAAGATGTGAAAGCAGGTAATAGAGAAAAGCTTTTAAAGTATCTTATGACACTCAGTCTAATTGAATAACCAAACTCTTGACTCAAGACTAATGCTCTCTACTCTAATGCTGGTGACCTTAGCAATGTTTTGCCTCAGTCAACCTGTTAGTTAATAAATACCTAAGGGAAAGTTTTTTACAACTGTTTAAGCTTCTCCTCAGGAAAACACTAGCAACAGAACATTTTCAGCTGACAAATAAGCCAGTAAGTAATATGTTTTCATCCGAAATATGAAGCTCTTGAACACCATCTCCTCACTCCAACTACTTATAAAAACTCTTGCATATATTCTGAATCTTAAATACCTCAAGATTAAGGAATCAACGCATCCGAATCAAGGAGTTTGTTGTTAGGTACTTTGTTGTTCATTTCGAATGCCTTGTGAGATTGTTATGGTGAGCGTTCTAAAAATATGTTTACTCTGCAACGGTTAGCTGTCTCATAAGCCCAAACATGTCAACCGACATGTTTGGGCTTATGGACAGAGTCTCAGAGAGTGAAGTGAAGCTCCTGAACAGACTTCTGGTGCCTCCGTTTACGCGAGTTGTTGAAGCTAGTTAACCTAAACAGTCCAACACTCTGTTAGCAATGACTTAACCCCCTTCCGTTTCACCAGAAAACCAATCTTTTGTGAAAAGTTTTATACAAAGATGCCTCATTTTCTTCTATCTTAAATTGAAACAGCAATCTACTTAACTCCTCAAACCCTCAAAAAGTAATTCCTTTAAACGTGTCACTGAGATATTTAATTTATTAACAACTGACGAAAAAACGCTACTCGATTTTGTCATGATGGAAATCTAGGGATATCAAGATTCTGTTAACGGTGGTTATAAAATTTTAAAGCCTCATTTGGAGGTTTTTTGGTTCTTAATGGTTGAAAAGGGAAATTGGAATGTTCCTCGGAAGACCTTTCTGATCAATTTTAAACGATTGAAGAAAGTTTTCATGATGAAATCTCTTTCAGATAGAAGCCAATCGATAAGACTCTTGGATGAAAAACGATTTTTGCCTTAAGTCCGGTCCTGACTAACACCCCAAGAACTCAGACTCTGTCATTTTGGTCTTGTCCTCCAGTGATTGAGAAGCATACAATGTTATCAAAGGACGAAAACTGAATTAGTTGCAGGCGTAAGCTAAATGAAAAGTTTGACGAACAGAATGGCCAGTCTAGGAGTGATTCTCAAGGTAAAAACAACCAAACTGCCTAAACGTGGGTCACTAAGTTGTGATTGGTTTCAATTTTGCATCTGATTGGTTGAGAGAGTGACTCGAGCTTTCAGAACCAATCACAGAACGAAGTAAAGTTAAATCAATGCAATCTTGGATTACTTTCGACTCTCAATTGAAAATTTCTCTAATGATAATAATGAATGCTTAAAAAATGATTAATGATAATGATAAAAAGCCTAATTATGATCTAAGATGAAACGAACTCTTCATACAAATAAACTTTCCTAACTAACTACATAGACATTTACAATTATAAATTTCAACTACAATTTTCAAAATAAATCGATCCTCTAAATAGTTTCTAAATCTAAGTTATATTTAAGACAATTAGGAAATAAAGAAAGGTGATTTTTTTCCGTTTTTCTCTAACATTCACTACCAAATAAACTTCCCCTTATTAAATGTTAAAGAGATAAGGAGGAACTACATTTTCATTTCCCTGAATCGGACAAGTCGTTTCTTCCTGAAACTAAATAGGCGTATATTACCTGTTTTATTTTTTTCCAATGATGTGAAAAGTGGAAAAAAAAATGCTTCTTAAAGACAGGCTAGCGCCATAGGCTGGTCTAAAAATTAAACAAATTGTTCTCTCGACTTTTAAATATTATTGGTTACTAGTTACAGTCAAATGAAGAGCTTGCGCTTTATTTTTTCTTTTTAATTTCTTATGACTAATTCACATTGAGGTACCAGCCTGTGAGAAGCATAAGATTCGTTTTGTCAATTTCTAGCTTAAAATAAACATTATGTTCCACTTGCTCTGCACATCAATTGAATACTCACAAAGGTTTACATTGTTTAGACAAGAAACAGACATAATGCAGTCATAAGAAATACGAATAGTCATTTTGAAAGATGTCTTTGGACAGAGAAATATGATATATCTAAAACTCTATGGATGTATAAAATTTAGATTTCCTCACACCCACACCCTGCAGTTTCATTTGCTTCACTTGATGCCATAGAAACGCTGCTCGCCTCCGGGCGAATGTCATCGCGAGTGATCGTGAGGATTTGGGTTTTTCTCGGTGGGATCACTGGGGAAATTCCGTTCACGTTGACGCCAATTTGAACAAGAACCACTTATACAAGGCGAAAGCTAAAATGTCATCGAAAGCATCAAAAAATAGAATAAAGCAAGGATGAGGAGAGGGAAAAATGAAGGAAAAATAAAAAGGTAGAAGGGGGAAGGGAAGACTTTCAGTGAATCCCCATTTTGTTAAGCTCACAGTCCATCTACATTATGACGTTTTTCTTCTGTCTGCGCACCGCGGCCATCGCTACCGTTACTGTGCTGAGTAAATTGAAATGTAAAGTTTTTACACATTTCACCCCAAGTGTCAGTGGTGGTAGAAATATGTGAAAGTCGAATCTCTTTGACAGACATTCTCGAAAACTTTACTAAAGAGTTATAACCAGAGGTTACGAGTAACTCGGAAGGACTCTCCCATATTCTTCAGGAGCTACAGCCTTGCAATCAAGCGGACTAGGTCCCTGTGGAATAATAGGATTAAATCTATATTATAATCATTATTGTTGTTATTATTAGCATTCCAAGTTCCTGTAAACTAACACTCCATGCCACCATCCTTGTTTGATCTTTTTCTCAACCCTTAAATAAATCAACTTGCAATGGACTTAGCTCTCCTTCAGCGTGGATACCCTGCGAAATGATTCTCATATATCCACCTACTAAAGATTCAATTTTTACCGTGATTCGTTAAGTTTTCGTACTCTATTTCTTTACGATGTTGAATTCGCAATTGGAATCACACAATCGAATTTGAGCGTTTTTTGATCAAGTGACGTAAGACTAAGACTAATGTAATTCCCCAAACGGAACAAAGTAAACATTACAGGATGTAAACATTACAAGGTTTATGAGAGCTGAAAGTAAACGCCACGATTAGAGACTTGAAAACACGAATAATGAAGTCGAGATTTGAGTTTAGTCCTTCTTCTGATTGGTTGATTGATTGGCAAAAGCTTGCGAGTGGGCCGTCAATATCAGCACTTCTGCGCGGGCGTTTCTTTACCCGCGACAAAGTAAGTTTTAGACCGTGAGAAAAAAAAAAAATAAAAAAAAAAAGAAACGGGCGAGGCAAGGGATCTAGGCTCATTTTTAGTGCCGCACCCTCCCACTTCAAACAACAAACACTTCCCCAGGCTCGTCACAAATTTTCTTGTGAGCAGAGAAACGCACATGCCGCAGGGCCATTAATGATCGAGGGCCTGCTCGCCTGCTCGTAGGATACGATCGCACAAGTTTATAAACCAATCGCGGGGTGTAATTAGGAAAAAGAAATGCATCATGGGTGATTAAGCTCAGGCACTCATTTGAAGATTGCTGTGAGTTAGATCATGTGAATTTGTCACGGCCCACACTCTCGAGTAAAAGGATGTGAGGGATTTGTCTCATTCGAATGGAGAAATGACTCACAGGACTAATCTAGAAAGTTAGATGGATTAGTTCCCTGCGAATTTCAACGAAGCCTCTTAACTGGGGTGGGAAATTACTTTAAAAAAATCCAGCTGAGAAGTAAAGACCAGGATATACCGTTACATATCAAATCTTCGACAAAATGTTTATATTAACAACCTTAAATTTGGTTTAATTTCTTAGATCACAGTTTATTGATTCGTTGATTCCACTTATTCGTTACAGTATACATTGTTTAGCAGATAAAGTAGCATGCATATTTTGAACATAAAGGATGAAAATACAAGCTCTAAACACCTCTTTCTAACCGAGTTCGCAACTAACAGTACAGCCCGAAAAAAACAAGTAACTAGGATAGTTACTAGGACATAATAAAATCATACCTTAATCAATCGAACGTTTTTTTCTGGCTCATAGCAATCGTTGCCGTTAGGAAACAACTTAATATTTGGATCCTCTAACTTAAGGGCGCTTTCAACATATGCGACGTTTTGTTGGGACATCATAAATTCATTTAAGGGCATTTTGTCTAAAGAATTATCACCCATTACACCAAACGCTCCCACGACTTGATTGGTATTCAAGTTCAAGCAACAGCCCACCGTCCACATTGAGTTTGGAATTGCGATCTTTGGTCCGAGATTCTTGTTTACATCCACGTTGTTATGGAACCACTGCAGATGTTCCATCCCTTTGGCTGCTATTATTTTACCATGACGATCATGTTTCTGGAGAAACTTAACCTTCGATGTGCCAGTGATTAGGAAAAGGGTTCCGCCTTCCTGAGAACAATTTTTCCGGGCGTATTTCTCTATTCTCAGTTCGTACCTTTTCCACTGACCTCCGTTGAAATTTGCAATTTGCGGCACGCAGTTGGTGAAGGTGAATGTGGCAAGGACACTTTCAAGGCTGTAACGCGAGATTTTAACAGGAACTAGGTGGCCTTTCTGGTATCTACCCTGGAAAGGTTGGTTCTCAAACAATTTTTTGCTTCCTTGAAGAATCCCTGATCATGAGAGAGTTTTAAAGTACAGTGATGTCACTCACAAGCCAAGAAATTTTGTTCTCGATTGATCCGCTAGGCAAGTAAAGTTGTCACCCTCCCAATCACGGTTGCGAAATGTTAAAGAGAATTATCTCAGATTAGTCAAGGAAATCATTTGCTTAAAATTATTTAACCATCATGCATGACTTTTCCCACAAGTTTCTCCTCTTTCCATCCTTATTTTTGCCCCATTGTACCTGCAGTGTAATACCGTCGTATGTTTTGCGTTTACCGTTGCCCTAATGTACGTGGTAAAATGGAACGACAGAATAATGACGCATAATGTAAATGTATCTCATATGTACCTAATATTTATCTATCTAACTACTCACCCATCTATTCATCTATCTATCTATATATAAAAACACATTCATGTATATATATGTATATACACCCGTATTCAAAAACGTTGCAATTTGAAAAAAAATTAAATGCAATAAATCTTTTGTTTAATTCTCTCATCAAATAATGTCTCCTTTTGATGAGAAAACGAAATACTGGCATAACCTCATCTCAGCATCTTATCGATCGCATAGGGAATGCGTGAAAGACCCAAAGACCAGAACCAGGGTGGTTCTGATACAATGCTTTACTTCCTTGATGAATCCCTGAACATGAGACAGGTTTAAAGTACACTGATGTCACTCACTAGTCAAGAAATTTTGTTCCCGATTGATCCGCTAGGTAAATAAAGTTCTTACCCTTCCGATCACAGTCACGAGATGTTAAAGTGAAAGATCTCAGATAAGTGAAAGAAATGATTTGCTCAACATGATTAAAACATCGATCATGCATGACTTTTCCCACAAGTTTCTGCTCTTTCCATTCGTATTTTTGCCTCATTGTATCTGCAGTGCAACACCGTCGCATTTTTTGCGTGTACCGTTGTCCTAATGTGGTAAAATGAGTGATAGTGTAATGACGCATTATGTAAATCTATATCTACCTAGTATCTTTCTTTCTATGTATGTATGTATGTATGTATGTATGTACCTATCTATCTATCTATCTATCTATCTATATATAAATATAAAGGAAGTCTGTGTATTGATTTATCCGTTTTACAGTGCTCGATACATAGGAGTAGATGTATGTTGCGATAGGGGGAAAAACAGAGAGACTACAATTTCATCCCTACAAGCCTATTTCGTGATTGCTCAGTCATCAATCACGAAGCAGGCTTGCAGGGATGAAAGTATGGTCTCTCTGTTTCCCCCCCCCCCCCTATCGCAACATATCTACATATATTTTCTAGCGTTTCAAATTTAAGTTTACGAAACACTCGGCCTCATCTCAACAACTTATCGATCGCTTAAGGAGTGTGTGAAAGGCGAAAACAGCACGAACGAAACAATTAAAGTAGACTTCGTGATCGAAGCAAAACCTGGTACACTTAGGAGCTTGTTTCTTGAAAAGTTAGTCCTAAAAGGCGAAAAAAAGTTTGGTTCGTTAGCGCAGCCACTTCGTTCGCCTGCTGTCCGTATTTTTGCTTAGTTCTACAGTGTAATACCGTGGCGTATCCAGCGCGTTCTTTTGCCCTAAAATGGCAAAACATTGTGGCACTGGAATAAGAAATGTCTTTATTTTTCCCTAAATTTCTCTGTCATAAAAGTAAATTATAATAGTAACACTAGTTACCTTACCTGGCGTCTGATTCAGTTCCCATGGATCATTTAGAGGTCTTGGTACTTTTGGTTTCATGGCGTCTTCGGCGGTAATCTTGTAGAGTGCGTAACGTGCAATTCCCAAATTATTATCGTGGAGAGTGGCGTAATATTTGTCTTGGCAGAGGGGACGGGTGACACCTAGCTGCTCTGGAAAGGTTGGTTTACCACCACGCAATGAGAATGTGTTAAGATTGCATGCTGGTAACATGCGACGTACTGGTTGTTCACCCAGGTGTTTTCCTTGCTCATCATAATCTTTGACACAAGAAAACGTTGTCTTTTTATTCATATTATCACACTTTTCTCAAAATTATGCTATATGCTTATCCTTAATAGAGCATCTTCATTTGAAAGAAGATGACGACTGGGAAGAAAGGAGGGCCAGGGAAAGGGAGGGGGGAGAAGGGGGTGTAGTATTCTAATAATCCCCACTCATTTACAGTCAATTTCCTATTGTTCTCCTTGTATACTCTGAAAGCAACGACTGATCCCCCTTTCATTCTCCTGAAAATCATATGACCCCTCTCCCCCAAAAAATAATATCTTGGCTCTCAGAAATCCTTCCTCCATCCCTCATTCCCTCCTCCCCTTCCCCCATGCGATAAATGTTGATTGCTCCCTAATGCAGGGTTAATGATGCATTGTTCCGGTCAGGAGAAATTTGAAAACATCTTTGAAACACGTTTAATCGGCCATGAAGACCAAAATTGAAAGCTGACCGTAGAGTTTGAGGAAGGAGGCTTTCTTTTTCTTTCAATTCTTTGGAGGACTGACTCACCGTGTAAACTTCTTTGAAGACTAGCGTAACCTTCCGCAGTTTAGTCAACGTTTATCTAACTTTCACTAAGTTATCTACCATCCTTACAAAATAAATAAAAAAAGAAGAAAACTCGGGACAAAAGACAATTTTCAATTGACCGTTTGCTCTTCCCATCGAGCGTACACCAAATAACTCAGCTTTTCTCTTTCCCTAAAGATGCAACGATTTGCTTGTAATTACTAAAATTCACTTCCGTCAAATTAAAATTTAAGTCCATCATAAGTTCTTTTGTTTTACTGTAAATTGTTTTCAGCAAGTAACAGATAGTTACTCAAAGTTTAATTTTGTCTATACATAGTTCAAAATTTGTCGATCAAACATCAATATGTGAAGGTTTACGTTTAGATCTATTATCGGAATCGAATTAACAACCCACACAGAATCCGACGCTTGAACAGGCTTGCTCTATGCTTGAAAAAATGTAAAAGTAACTACCGCCCTTTAATGTGTGTCTACTGAAGAACTGTAGCGTTTGAAACTAAGAAAAAAATATCCGCGTAAAAATAAGTTCCAAGGGTGCCTCAGACAAACTTTGCACGCCCGCTCGCGTTTGAGTTACAGTCCCAGAGCGCTTATTCGGGAGCAACGCTTAATCCAATGAATACAATTTGCGTGTGAGAAAGGGATTCGACATATAGGGAACACCTTTTTACCTTTTCCTGAGGTTTTTGTCACATTCGTTGCAGCCCATGTAAAAGTGATAAGCTGAACTGCTTCAATCAACGCCAAGGGGAAAGCGAAACCAAGAAAGTTCATCTTCACCGTATCGTCACAAAGGGGTACAACTGTCCAGGGTTATCTTGACTGCTGAGCTGTGTGATCTCTTCACTATGTTGTGTTCTTATAAGCTTTTAAGATTTCTGTGACAGAATACATTACATAATTTATCTCGTCACAATTACCACAGAGGAATTCATGTCATCTTAATGGATCTCATGGTTCACTTTGTCTCAATTTTTTTTGACATCTAATGACCAGCAAAAATCTCTTTTCAAAGCTAAAAGGGCTGCTTGAAACAAAAGATGTGAATACCTACAGGAAATAGAGAAGAACTTTTAAAGTATCTTATTACACTCAGTCTGCTTGAATAACCGGTTGATTTCGACTCTATTGCTGATGACCTTTGGAAATTTTTTCCCGAGTCAACCTGTTAGTTAATAAATGCCTTTAAGGGAAATATTTTTACAAATGTTTTTAGCTTCTTCCCGGGAAAACATAGCAACCGAACATTTTCAGCTGACAAATAGGCCACTAAGTACTATGTTTCCATCTGAAATGTGAAGCTTTTGGCCCCCAAAAATCCTTCTTTCACCCTTCATTGCCCCCTCCCCCATGTGATAAATGTTGGTTGCTCCCTAATGCAGAATTTAATGATGTATTGTTACGGTTAGGAAAAATTTGAAAACATCTTTGAGACACGTTTAATCGGCCATGAAGACCAAAATTGAAAGCTGACCTTAAAGTCTGAGGAAGGAGGCTCTCTTTTTCTTTCAATTCTTTGGAGGACTGGCTTACCGTGTAAACTTCTTTGAAGACTAGCGTAACCTTCTAAAGTTTAGTCAACGTTTATCTAACTTTCGCTGAGTTATCTACCATCCTCACAAAATTAAAAAAAAGGACGAAAACTCGAAATAAAAGTCAATTTTCAATTACGCTTTGCTCGGCCATCGAGCATACACCAAATATCTAAGTTTTCTTCTTATCCTAAAGATGCAATGATTTGCTTGTAATTACTAGAATTCTCTGAGAAAAAACTTCCGTCAAATTAAAATTAAAGTAAATCATATGTTCTTTATTCCACTGTAAATTGTTTTCAGCAGGTAACAGATAGTGTTACTCAAAGTTTAATTTTGTCTAGAAGTAAATGGTTCAAAATTTGTCGATCAAACATCAATATGTGGAGGTTTACCTTTAGATCTATTATCGGAATCCAATTAACAACCCACACAGAATCCACCGCTTGAACAGGCTTGCTCTATGTTTGCAAAAATTTCAAAGTAACTACCGCCCTTAAAGTTGTGTCTACTGAAGAACTGTAGCGTTTGAAACTGAGAAAAAAATCTTCGCCGTAAAATAAGTTTTTAGGGTGCCTCAGACAAACTTTGCACGCACGCTCGCGTTTGAGTTACAGTCTCATATGGCTTATTCGGGAGCAACGCTTAATCTAATGAATACAGTATGCGTGTGCTAAAGAGATTCGACATAAAGGGAACCCTTTTTACCTTACCTGAGGTTTTTGTCACATTCATTGCAGCCCATGTAAAAGTGTTGAGCTGAACTGCTACAAGCAACGCCAGGGGGAAAGCGAAACAAGGAAAGTTCATCTTCACCGTATTGTCACAAAGGCGTACAACTGTCCAGGCTTATCTCGACTGCTTAGCTGTTGTGATCTCTTCACTATGTTATGTTCTTCTCGGCTTTTAAGATTTTGTGATAGAAGACAGTACATAATCTATGTCGTCACAGTTACCACAGAGGAATTCATGACATCTTAATGGATCTCATGGTTGACTTTGTCTCAATTTTTTTTTGACATCCAATGTTGTCATCGTGTAGAAAAAGGCTTTATTCAAAGCTTAAAGGACTGCTTGAAACAAAAGATGTGAAAACAGGTAATAGAGAAAAGCTTTTAAAGTATCTTATGACACTCAGTCTGACTGAATAACCAAACTCTTGACTCAAGACTAATGCTCTCTACTCTAATGCTGGTGACCTTAGCAATGTTTTGCCTCAGTCAACCTGTTAGTTAATAAATACCTAAGGGAAAGTTTTTTACAACTGTTTAAGCTTCTCCTCAGGAAAACACTAGCAACAGAACATTTTCAGCTGACAAATAAGCCAGTAAGTAATATGTTTTCATCCGAAATATGAAGCTCTTGAACACCATCTCCTCACTCCAACTACTTATAAAAACTCTTGCATATATTCTGAATCTTAAATACCTCAAGATTAAGGAATCAACGCATCCGAATCAAGGAGTTTGTTGTTAGGTACTTTGTTGTTCATTTCGAATGCCTTGTGAGATTGTTATGGTGAGCGTTCTAAAAATATGTTTACTCTGCAACGGTTAGCTGTCCCATAAGCCCAAACATGTCAACCGACATGTTTGGGCTTATGGACAGAGTCTCAGAGAGTGAAGTGAAGCTCCTGAACAGACTTCTGGTGCCTCCGTTTACGCGAGTTGTTGAAGCTAGTTAACCTAAACAGTCCAACACTCTGTTAGCAATGACTTAACCCCCTTCCGTTTCACCAGAAAACCAATCTTTTGTGAAAAGTTTTATACAAAGATGCCTCATTTTCTTCTATCTTAAATTGAAACAGCAATCTACTTAACTCCTCAAACCCTCAAAAAGTAATTCCTTTAAACGTGTCACTGAGATATTTAATTTATTAACAACTGACGAAAAAACGCTACTCGATTTTGTCATGATGGAAATCTAGGGATAACAAGATTCTGTTAACGGTGGTTATAAAATTTTAAAGCCTCATTTGGAGGTTTTTTGGTTCTTAATGGTTGAAAAGGGAAATTGGAATGTTCCTCGGAAGACCTTTCTGATCAATTTTAAACGATTGAAGAAAGTTTTCATGATGAAATCTCTTTCAGATAGAAGCCAATCGATAAGACTCTTGGATGAAAAACGATTTTTGCCTTAAGTCCGGTCCTGACTAACACCCCAAGAACTCAGACTCTGTCATTTTGGTCTTGTCCTCCAGTGATTGAGAAGCATACAATGTTATCAAAGGACGAAAACTGAATTAGTTGCAGGCGTAAGCTAAATGAAAAGTTTGACGAAGAGAATGGCCAGTCTAGGAGTGATTCTCAAGGTAAAAACAACCAAACTGCCTAAACGTGGGTCACTAAGTTGTGATTGGTTTCAATTTTGCATCTGATTGGTTGAGAGAGTGACTCGAGCTTTCAGAACCAATCACAGAACGAAGTAAAGTTAAATCAATGCAATCTTGGATTACTTTCGACTCTCAATTGAAAATTTCTCTAATGATAATAATGAATGCTTAAAAAATGATTAATGATAATGATAAAAAGCCTAATTATGATCTAAGATGAAACGAACTCTTCATACAAATAAACTTTCCTAACTAACTACATAGACATTTACAATTATAAATTTCAACTACAATTTTCAAAATAAATCGATCCTCTAAATAGTTTCTAAATCTAAGTTATATTTAAGACAATTAGGAAATAAAGAAAGGTGATTTTTTTCCGTTTTTCTCAAACATTCACTACCAAATAAACTTCCCCTTATTAAATGTTAAAGAGATAAGGAGGAACTACATTTTCATTTCCCTGAATCGGACAAGTCGTTTCTTCCTGAAACTAAATAGGCGTATATTACCTGTTTTATTTTTTTCCAATGATGTGAAAAGTGGAAAAAAAAATGCTTCTTAAAGACAGGCTAGCGCCATAGGCTGGTCTAAAAATTAAACAAATTGTTCTCTCGACTTTTAAATATTATTGGTTACTAGTTACAGTCAAATGAAGAGCTTGCGCTTTATTTTTTCTTTTTAATTTCTTATGACTAATTCACATTGAGGTACCAGCCTGTGAGAAGCATAAGATTCGTTTTGTCAATTTCTAGCTTAAAATAAACATTATGTTCCACTTGCTCTGCACATCAATTGAATACTCACAAAGGTTTACATTGTTTAGACAAGAAACAGACATAATGCAGTCATAAGAAATACGAATAGTCATTTTGAAAGATGTCTTTGGACAGAGAAATATGATATATCTAAAACTCTATGGATGTATAAAATTTAGATTTCCTCACACCCACACCCTGCAGTTTCATTTGCTTCACTTGATGCCATAGAAACGCTGCTCGCCTCTGGGCGAATGTCATCGCGAGTGATCGTGAGGATTTGGGTTTTTCTCGGTGGGATCACTGGGGAAATTCCGTTCACGTTGACGCCAATTTGAATAAGAACCTCTTATACAAGGCGAAAGCTAACATGTCATCGAAAGCATCAAAAAAAAGAATAAAGCAAGGATGAGGAGAGGGAAAAATGAAGGAAAAATAAAAAGGTAGAAGGGGGAAGGGAAGACTTTCAGTGAATCCTCATTTTGTTAAGCTCACAGTCCATCTACATTATGACGTTTTTCTTCTGTCTGCACACCGCGGCCATCGCTACCGTTACTGTGCTGAGTACATTGAAATGTAAAGTTTTTACACATTTCATCCCAAGTGTCAGTGGTGGCAGAAATATGTGAAAGTCGAAGCTCTTTGACAGACATTCTCGAAAACTTTACTAAAGAGTTATAACCAGAGGTTACGAGTAACTCGGAAGGACTCTCCCATATTCTTCAGGAGCTACAGCCTTGCAATCAAGCGGACTAGGTCCCTATGGAATAATAGGATTAAATCTATATTATAATCATTATTGTTATTATTAGCATTCCAAGTTCCTGTAAACTAACACTCCATGCCACCATCCTTGTTTGATCTTTTTCTCAACCCTTAAATAAATCAACTTGCAATGGACTTAGCTCTCCTTCAGCGTGGATACCATGCGAAATGATTCTCATATATCCACCTACTTAAGATTCAATTTTTACCGTGATTCGTTAAGTTTTCGTACTCTATTTCTTTACGATGTTGAATTCGCAATTGGAATCACACAATCGAATTTGAGCGTTTTTTGATCAAGTGACGTAAGACCAGGACTAAAGTAATTCCCTAAACGGAACAAAGTAAACATTACAGGATGTAAACATAACAAGGCTTATGAGAGCTGAAAGTAAACGCCACGATTAGAGACTTGAAAACACGAATAATGAAGTCGAGATTTGAGTTTAGTCCTTCTTCTGATTGGTTGATTGATTGCCAAAAGCTTGAGAGTGGGCCGTCAATATCAGCACTTCTGCGCGGGCGTTTCTTTACCCGCGACAAAGTAAGTTTTAGACCGTGAGAAAAAAAAAAAAAAAAAAAAAAGAAAGAAACGGGCGAGGCAAGGGATCTAGGCTCATTTTTAGTGCCGCACCCTCCCACTTCAAACAACAAACACTTCCCCAGGCTCGTGACAAATTTTCTTGTGAGCAGAGAAACGCACTTGCCGCAGGGCCATAAATGATCGAGGGCCTGCTCGCCTGCTCGTAGGATACGATCGCACAAGTTTATAAACCAATCGCGGGGTGTAATTAGGCAAAAGAAATGCATCATGGGTGATTAAGCTCAGGCACTCATTTGAAGATTTCTGTGAGTTAGATCATGTGAATTTGTCACGGCCCACACTCTCGAGCAAAATGATGTGAGGGATTTGTCTCATTCGAATGGAGAAATGACTCACAGGACTAATCTAGAAAGTTATATGGATTGGTTCCCTGCGAATTTCAACGAAGCCTATTAACTGGGGTGGGAAATTACTTAAAAAAAATCCAGTTGAGAAGTAAAGACCAGGATATACCGTTACATATCATATCTTCGACAAAATGTTTATATTAACAACCTTAAATTTCGTTTAATTTCTTAGATCACAGTTTATTGATTCGTTGATTCCACTTATTCGTTACAATTTATATTGCTTAGCACATAAAGTAGCACGCATATTTTGAACATAAAGGATGAAAATACAAGCTCTAAACACCTCTTTCTAACCGAGTTCGTAACTAACTGTACAGCCTGAGAAAAACAAGTAACTAAGATATTTATTATTTTTCCGGGTTCAAACAGAGGAGGGAGATTTCAATTTAAACAAACCTTTTGAATTTAGCGAGGCGTACAATAAAATTCAGCTGAGATATGTTAAAACTGTGCATTGATCAGAATCTGGTTATTTTACCCAAGGTGCCCCTCAGACTCCTTTTAAGGAACATAATAAAATTATATCTTATTCAATTCAACGTTATTTTCTAACTTATAACAACCCTCGCCGTAAGGAAACAACTTAACTGTTGGATTCTCTGATTTAAGGGCGCTTTCAACATATGCAACGTTTTGTTGGGACATCATAAATTTATTTAAGGGCTTTTTGTTTAAAGAATTATCACCCATTACGCCAAACGCTCCCACGACTTGATTGGTATTCAAGTTCAAGCAACAGCCCACCGTCCACATTGAGTTTGGAATTTCGATCTTTTGGTGTGCATCCACGTTGCCATGGAACAACTCCATTTTATCCACCGACTTATCCACCCCGGTTATTTCGCCTTGAAGATTAAGTTTCTCATCAAATTTAACTTGTGATGTTCCAGTGATCAGGTAAAGAGTTCCGCCTATTGGAGCACAATAGTCCTGAGCATATTTCCCTATTTTTAGTTCGTACTTTTTCCACTGACCTGTGTTGAAATTCCCAATTTGCGGCACGCAGTTGGTGTAGGTGAAAGTGGCACGAACACTTTCATCGCTGTAACGTAAGATGTTAACAGGAACGAGGTGACCTTTGTGGTATCTACCCGGAAAAGGTTGGTTTTGATACAATGCACTGCTTCCTTGACGAATCCCTGATCATGAGAGAGTTTTAAAGTACGCTGATGTCAGTCACAAGCCAAGAAATTTTGTTCTCTATCGATCCACTAGGTAAATAAAGTTTTCACCCTCCCAATCACGGTTGCAAAATGTTAAAGCCAAGGAAATTTTTTGCTTAAAATGATTTACCCATCATTTACGACTCTTCTCACAAGTCTCTTCTCTTTCCATTCGTATTTTTGCTCCATTGTACCTGCAGTGTAATACCGTCGCATGTTTTGCGTGCACCGTACGCGTTGCCTTAATGTGGTAAAATGGCGTTATGATGCATAATGTAAATGTATATCATATCTACCTAATATCTATCCATCCATCTATATATAAGGACACGTACACGTATACATATGTATATACACCCGTTTTCGAGTGTTTTAACTTTAAGTTCACGAAATACTCGCATAACCTCATCTCAGCATCTTATCGATCGCATTAGGAGTGCGTGAAAGACCAAAACAACACGACGAACAGACGTTGTAGTAGTGGAATGACAAACGAATTCATTTTTTTCCTGAATTTCTTCACTAAAAAAGTAAATTTAAACAGTAACAGTGATTAACTTACCTGGCGTCTTATCCAGTTGCCATGGGTCATTAGGTCTTGGTACTGGGTTTGTCTTGGCTTTCAAGGCTTGTGCGGCGGTAATCTTGTAGAGTGTGTACCGTGCAATTCCCCAATTATTATTATAGAAAATGGCATATTGATTGTCTGGGCAGAGGGGAAGGGTGACACCTGGCTGCTCTGGAAAGGTTGGTTTTTTATCACCCAATGAGAAGGAGTCAAGATCGCACGCTGGTACTACGCGACGTACTGGTTGTTCACCCAGGTGTTCTCCTTGCTCATCGTAATCTTTGACGCAAGAAAAAGTTGCCTTTTTATTCATATTATCAAATGTTCCTCAAAATTATGCTATATTTTATAAATCTTATCCTTTATAGAGATTATTCATTCGAAAGAAGATGACGACTACCTCCACAGGGGTCCGTGTGTTATTCTTCCATTCGAGTCTCACTCTAGGGTAATGATAAAAGTTAATATTTCAATCTTTGATAAATCAGCTTTTTTTAATTGTTTTGCTGAACAAAATTAGAGCTCGAGTGAGAATATCTGTCTTTCTGTAAAACGTTCTTTAAAGAAATGCAGTTTAGGACCATATGTAATTTTCATTTTAAATTTTTCCGAAAAAAAGTTTTTTAAAATTGTTTTGCTGAACAAAATTAGACCTCAAGTAGGAATGTCTGTCTTTCCGTAAAACATTCTTCAAAGAAATGCAGTTTAGGATTATTTGTAATTTTCATGTTAGCTCTATGAGCTCTACAACAATTAAATTTTCGTATACAAATCAATGAACCGGTCATTTGTCTTTTATCGCCTGGGAAAAAAAAGGGGGGGGGGGTGAGGGGATGGGAGTGGGGTTGTTGTTGTATTCTAATGATTCCCACTCATGTACAATCAATTTCCTATAGTTTTCCTTTTATACTCTGTAAAACAACGACCGATCCCCATTTCGTTCTCTTGAAAACCATATGAACCCCCCTAAAAAATACTTTGGCCCCCTAAAATCCTCCTTCCATTCCCCCCTCTCCCCCCATGTGATAAATGTCGGTTGCTCCCTAATGCAGAATTAATGGTGTATTGTTCCGGTTAGGAGAAATTTGAAAAAAATCTTTGAAACACATTTCATCAGCCATGATGACCAAAATCGAAAACTGACCGTAGAGTTTGAGGAAGGAGGCTCTCTTTTTCTTTGAATTTTGGAGGACTGGCTTGCCGTGTGAACTTCTTTGAAGACTAGCGTAACCTACCACAGTTTAGCCAACGTTTATCTAACTTTCGTTGGGTCATCTGCCATCCTCACAAAGTTAAAAAAAGAAAAGAGACGAAAACTGGAAACAAAAGTCAATTTTCAATTAGTCGCTTGATCGGCCCATCGAGCGTACGCCAAATATCTTAGTTTTCTTCTTGTACTAAAGATGCAACGATTTGCTGGCATAACTTCTCTTGGAAAAAACTTCCGTGAGATAAAAATTAAAGTCCATCACAATTTCTTTTGTTCTACTGTAAATTGTTTTCAGCAGGTAACAGATAGTGTATCTCAAAGTTTAAATTTTTTCTAGAAGTACATAGTTCAAAATTTGTCGATCAAACATCCATATGTGAAGGTTTACGTTTAGATCTACTATCGGAATCGAATTAACAACCCACACAGGGTTGAACAGGCTTGAACATGCTTGCTCTATGTTTGCAAAAATGTAAAAGTAACTACCGCTCTTAAAGGTGTGTCTACTGAAGAACTGTAGCGTTTGAGACTGAGAAAAAAATTTCCGCCGTAAAATAAGTTTCAAGGGTGCCTTAGACAAACTTTGCACGCCCGCTCGCGTTTGAGTTACAGTTTCAGATGGCTTATGCAGGAGCAACGCTTAATCCAATGAATACAGTATGCGTGTGCTAAAGAGATACGACATGAAGGAAACACTTTTTTACCTTTTCCTGAGGTTTTTGTCACATTCGTCGCAGCCCATGTTAAAGTGGTTAGCTGAACTGCTACAAGCAACGCCAAGGGGAAAGCGAAACGAAGAAAGTTCATCTTCACCGTATCGTCACAAAAGGGTACAACTGTCCAGGGTTATCTTGACTGCTTAGCTGTGTGATCTCTTCACTATGTTATGTTCTTATAAGCTTTAAGATTTTTGTGACAGAATACATTACATAATTTATCTCGTCACAATTACCACATAAGAATTCATGGCATCTTAATGGATCTCATGGTTCACTTTGTTTCAATTTTTTTTTTTGACATCCAATGTTGTCATCGTGTAGAAAAAACCTTTCTTCAAAGCTAAAAGGGCTGCTTGAAACAAAAGATGTGAATACCTACAGGAAATAGAGAAGAACTTTTAAAGTATCTTATGACACCCAGTCTGATTGAATAAGCAGTTGATTTCGAATCTACTGCTGGTGACCTTAGAAATGTTTTGCCCAAGTCAACCTGTAAGTCAATAAATACCTTTAAGAGAAATATTTTTACAAATGTTTTAGCTTCTTCTCGGAAAAAAATTAGCAACCGAACATTTTCAGCTGACAAATAGGCCACTAATTAATATGTCTTTATCCGAAATATGAAGCTCTTGGACCCCATATCCTCACTCCAACTGCTTACAAAAACTCTTACATATTTAAAATATATCAAAGTTCACACGGCAACCAGGTGGACAATCAGACATGGTTTGATGCTACTCTGGTTTGCAGATTTAATGAATGTAACCGAAGAAGTTTCAATTCATAGACCCAACGTTTCGACACTCCTGTCTAGTGCCTTCATCAGGGGTGATCTAAACGCTGCAACAGGAGGTCCTTTCATAAGATCACTAATAAGCGGTCTTTTTTCTGACGAGGTGTAAATAGGCGCCAAGAAACAAACCGCCATCTTCACGATTTAAAGGAGCGTGGGCGGAGTTAATGCCAAGCCTCCAAACAAAGGCGCTGGTGGTAACACCGGTTAGTGGTAACACCGGTTAGTGGTGATAATTTTAGAATTATCCCACCCAATTGTATGGTTGGTTAGACATGTGTACTATGATAAAGCAGAATTTTCCATTTTGCAAAAGAAAACCGCTTTTTGATGCTCTTTTTAACGTGTACCAAACTGACGTTTGGTCTGTCCGATGTATTCGTGGTCACAGTCATTGCATGGAATAGAATAAATGGCGTCGGTTCGTTGTTCTTTCGTGACAGGATCCTTAGGTGAATCGAAAGCGAGGTATTTGTCGGTGTGAGTAGGTTTACGGTAGACCCTTGTCTCTAAATTACCCTGAACCCCTCTGGACACATTTAAATCAAGAAAAGGCAAATGTCTATCCTTTTCACTCTCAAGGGTGAATTGGATCGAAGGCTCTACTGAATCAAATGCGACAGGAGGTACTCCGCTTCATTTCCGGATACCGCAGATATAACATCATCGACATATCGTTTCCAGAAAAAGGGTTTAACCGGTGAAGTGGCTTAGGCCCTTTGTTCCACGTCTTCCATTACCATGTTAGCAATGACAGTAGAGACAGGCGAACCCATTGCTGTACCAAAAACTTGTTGATAGTAGGTGCCGTTATATGTAAATTGCGTGGTTTTGAGGCAAAAAGTCAGCAGAGGAATAATATCCTCCACAAGCAAAGAAGTTCTTAGTCCTAGGTAGGCATCTTCTCTGAGTCTCTCCTCCGCAACCTTAACGGCAGGTTCAACTGGGATCTTAGTGAAGAGCGAAACAACGTCGAAAGATACTAGTTCTTCACAAGCGTTAAGAGTTTTATCTCTTATAAAATCCGCAAATTCGCAGGAATTTTTGACAGTGTAATCAGTATTCCCAAGAACAGGCGACAAAATTCTCGCAAGATAACCACAAAAGAGACAATGGGTCTCAAAGGAATTCCCGGTTTATGAATTTTAGGTAAGCCATAAAAACGTGGACATAAGCCGTCACTACTGTATAACATTTTGTACGTAGAGTCACTAATTTTACCAGCTTTTTTCAAATCAAGCAACATTTTGTTTAACTTTCTTTGAGTTTTACTGGTAGGATCAGAGGTTAAGACAGCATACGTACTCTTGTCATTAAGCAGAGACAAAGCTTTGTCGTGATATTGCTGTTTGTCCACAACCACAACACAATTACCCTTGTCAGCAGATAATACGAGCCTGTCCGGATCCTTTTTTAAGAGCTATAAGCGCATTGAAAACATCCTTTTGTATGTTTTTTGGGAGGAGGTTTGGCTCGCCTGAGTATGCTGCTTACTTCTGCTCTTAGCAAATGCCTATGGTCGTCGTTGAGTTGAGAGATACTCTCCTCAACAGCGGCGACAATTTCGGCAGTCGGTATTTTGCGAGGAGCAATAGCAAACTTCAGACCCTTCTCTAAACCACTCCGTTCCAGCGCGGATAACTCCTTGGAGGAATGGTTCATGACCCATTTATCTTTCAGAGATGAGCCTGAATTAACAGGAGACCTCTTACTGAGCAAATGATGGAATTTTCTGTCGTGATTCTCTCTCTGTTTGGTAAACGTCTGTAGTTCTTTCGAACTGCAGAACTCCTCGACCTAAGAAGTTTCGGAGTTGTCAATCAAAGCAGAGAGTTCACTGAGTGAACGAGAGAATAACGCACGCAAACGCAGTGTGAAACTTTGACATTCATCTATTCATAGCTTAAGAAAAGAAAAACCAGCACGGACCATGAGCTTGTATCCTCTGGCACTCCGTAAAGGAGGCCGAAATCTCAAACTCGATGGAAGCACATAGTTTTCTTTACAACGGTGCTTGAAATACAAATGACAGCGATACTTAGTAATGCGAACTCTGATGTTCGCGAGCCGGTTGACCTTTGTAACAACAGTTTGACCGTACTTTTATCGCAAATGAAATATATTAAAGTTCACACGGCAACCAGGTGGACAATTAGACATGGTTTGATGCTACTCTGGTTTGCAGATTTAATGAATGTAACCGAAGAAGTTTCAATTCATAGACCCAACGTTTCGACACTCCTGTCTAGTGCTTTCATCAGGGGTGATCTAAACGCTGCAACAAGAGGTCCTTTTATATGATCACTAATAAGCGGTCTTTTTTCTGACGAGGTGTAAATAGGCGTCAGGAAGCAAACCACCATCGTCACGATTTAAAGGAGCGTGGGCGGAGTTAATGCCAAGCCTCCAAACAAAGGCGCCGGTGGTAACACCGGTTAGTGGTGATAATTTTAGAATTATCCCACCCAATTGTATGTTAGAGCGTTACTAGTTGTAACTGGTTTTTGGCAGTCACGGAAAAAGGTTTTTGTATAGCCATTTGCCTTTAGTGGGTGGGATAATTCGAAAATTATCACCACTAACCGGTGTTACCACAAGCGCCTTTGTTTGGAGGCTTGGCATATTAACTCCGCCCACGCTCCTTTAAATCGTGACGATGGTGGTTTGCTTCCTGACGCCTATTAACACCTCGTCAGAAAAAAAGACCGCTTATAAGTGATCATATAAAAGGACCTCTTGTTGCAGCGTTTAGATCACCCCTGATGAAGGCACTAGACAGGAGTGTCGAAAGGTTGGGTCTATGAATTGAAACTTCTTCGGTTACATTCATTAAATCTGCAAACCAGAGTAGCATCAAACCATGTCTTACATATTTTCTGAATCTTAAATACCTCAAGATTAAGGAATCAACGTATCCAAATCAAGGAGTTTGTTTTTAGGTACTTTGTTGTTTATTTCGAATGTCTTGTGAGATTGTTTTCGTGAGCGTTCTAAAAATATGTTTACTCTGCCATGGTTATCTGTCCCATAAGATGCCAACCGATAGGGTATTTAAGTCTCAGAGAGATAAATGAAGCTCCTGAACAGACTTCTGGTGCCTCCCTTTACGCGAGTTGCTGAAGCTAGTTAACCTAAACAGTCCAACACTCTGTTGGCAATGACTGACCCCCCTTTCCGTTCCACCTGAAAATCAGATGATCCCCCAAAATCCTCTGACCCCAGAATCCTTTGACCCCAAAATCTTTTCGTCCTAATCTTGACTAAGTCAGCTGCCATCCTCACAAAAACCACTTAGGAATTTATGGCATCTTAATGGATCTCATGATTCACTTTCTCTCAATTTTTTCTTGATATCCCATGCTGTCATGGTAAGGCGAAAATGGACTGCTTGAAACAAAAGATATGCCTACAGGTAACAGGGAAGAGATTGTAAGGCATCCCATAACACCCAGTCTAATGGAATAACCAATTGACTTCGATTCTGATGCTAGTGACCTTTGCAATTTTTTGCCTTTGTTAACCTGTAGGTTGATAAATATCTTTCGTGGAAATTTTTACACCCTAATTAAAAAGACCTAATTAAGTTTTTAATTAGATTCTAGTTTTAATTAGATTTTTAATTAGGTTTTTTAATTATGCTTTTAACTTTTATTTGTTTTTAATTAGCTTCTAATTATTTCTTCTTTTTGTGGGGTTCTTATTGTCCGTTTGCACATCCAAAAATTTTACATTTCTTATACGCATATATATATTCATCGTTACATTCTTACCATTCGCTTGAAAATGACCGAAGTTTGGTCGAAACGTTCTGTTTTACTGTTGATTTCTACTGTAAAAAGTTTTACCAAATCACTATTGATCTAATTAATAGTTTCTAAATCTTAGTTACATTTAAGATAATAAGGAAAATTTTTTATCCTTGACATTCACTACCAAATAAATTACCCCTAAAATGGAGAAGAACTACATGAAAACGTTTTCTTTTCCTTTAGTCGTTTCTTTCTAAACTAGAGAGGCGTATATTGCCTGTTTAATTTTTTTCCAGTGATTTGGAAAGTGGACAAAAATTCTTCTCTCGTTAAAAGACAGAGCAGCGCTATAGACTTATGGTCTTAAAATTAAACAAAATGTTCTTTCGACTTTTGAATGTTATTAGATACTAGTTACGGTTAAATGAAGAGCTTGCACTTTGGTGTTTTTTTCAGATGACTAGTTCACGTCGAAGTACCAGCCTGTGAGAAGCATAGGATTCGTTTTGTCAATTTCTAGCTTATAATATGTTCCACTTACTCTGCACATCAGTCTCTTATGAAACTTATTATAATAATTTTGACATTCTAGGTCCATGGAGAAATGAGTATTTAACCCTGTTCTCTACTAATTCATAATCCCTGTGGAATTCGCTGTTTTCAAACTAAGTTTGCCTTTTATCTCGCAAAGAGTTTGATAAAAGGGCAAATTTAATTCTTCTGGCGAACACTGTAAAACATATTTCTTTAAACAGCGCTGGCCAAGTAATGAGTTTTTGTATCGTGGTAACTAGTTATATTTTAGTGTTGTAAGTAATTATAATATTGATACACCGTAATATAAATGGTAAGCAATTTCCAATACAAGGAGTATTTTAAATCTCACATCGATAGATACTTAAAACAAATATTCACTTTTTGCTTCAGTAGCTCACAGCGACTTTGAATATAAATCTCTGTGAAAATGCGTTATCAATGAAAGAAAAAACAAACCCCACTCACACTTTGTAATAAGAAATAGCTCGATTCCTTCCCCTTGTAAAAAATCTTGGATAGTTTTGGTTAGCATCAGATTGCGCTTAAAAATATCAATAGTATATGTGTATGATTCATTAGAAAGGTATTGAATCCTTTGACTCCTTGCTCGTGTTTTAGCAATGAAATAAATCATCTTTGTGTGGCCCACGAGCAGGTCGTCATTGGCGAGAAGTCGGCGAGAGGTCTGGTACTAGGTATTATGAGTGCCAGACCCCTTGCAGATCCCTCCCTGGCTCGCTTTTCTCAACGCTTCAATTCTTCACGCAAGCAAAGAAACGCTTGTACTTAAGCGCTAATAAATATATTTCACAGACGTTTTGGTGTGTATTATCACAGAGTAATTTTGCGCGTAGTATTGCTGAGTATTTTTGATAAGCCCGTAGGGCGAGTCAAATCACAAACAATGGGTAACAATACTCAGTGATACTACACACCAAAACGCCTAATAAGTTATTTATCATCTAACTGCTTTTTTTCTTCCAAATCCTTTCTGCTCATTTCTCCTAAGGGGGGGGGGGGGGGGGAACCAAAGCGGATAGAGAAGTGTTACGCGCGCAGCCAACCCGCTAAATAGGTTTTTACACAGTACACAACAACCAACTGTCCAAATAACCATACTATGTCGCAGGATATCTGTACTCTATTCGCGCGTTATTTGTACTCTACTTTGTGCTGTTGGATAATAATTAAGGCTTACTCGCATGCTATCTTTTGTCTGATATCAGTCATCAAGGACATTGAGTGTTAGGTGAAGATATAACGGTTTTTCGGTATATAGATTTAACTTCTTGCGATTAAAATCCGTTTGTTTCTGATAGCTGAAAAAAAACCTTGTAGTCTAAGACCTTGAGAAAGCAGTATCAGCATAACAATAACAGCAGACGGGCACACAAACATTCAGACAGATAGACAGACATTCAGATAGTCAGTCAAATAAACATGGAGAAAATCAGTTGGTCAGAAAGATAGACATTCAGATAAAGAGAAAATAAATGACTGTCAGGTGGTCAGAAAGTCGGTCAGATAGAGAGCTAAGCAGTCTGCCGTTAAGGCAGACAGAGAAACAGTTACACAGTAAATAAAAGGTAAACACAGGGTTTTCGATGAAAGCCGGTTGTCCTCGGCCTACCGCCCCCTTATTCAGACCTCTCACCGCTCTTGTGTTTGAGTTTCGCTCTACGCCCCCTTTTCCGGGCTCAGCCGCCTATTCAGGCACC
Organism: Pocillopora verrucosa; assembly: GCF_036669915.1. Classification (NCBI taxonomy): domain Eukaryota; kingdom Metazoa; phylum Cnidaria; class Anthozoa; order Scleractinia; family Pocilloporidae; genus Pocillopora; species Pocillopora verrucosa. The sequence goes on from NC_089318.1 coordinate 3,220,770, forward strand.
GTCGGCAGCCGCTTATGGCAAAGGTTATTGAAACCCATGTGAGTGTCCAGCCTAAGAACACAAGACAGTATTCCGGAATAACGCTCTGACCCAGACCCTTTTAAAACGACCTCGAGGCCACCGCCTACATCTGTACAAACACTTTAATCAGTTTTGATTGCTTAGATTGCCTATATCATGAAAGAGTCTCTTATGCAGTTAACAAAATAGTCGTATTTACTTACAGTTCGATACAGGCAGGACCAGGTTTAAACTCGTCCTGTTCCGTGAAAGCAAAGCACCTTGTGCTCACAATATCCTTTTTCGGTTTGTAATGTTTAAAGTCAAGGAATATTGTGGAAATATCTTTAAGAAAGATCTTTAAGAGCCGATGCGAACTCGAGATAAAAACAACCAAACTGACTAAAACACGGGAAAACGCGGGCCACTAAGTCGTAAATGGTTTCAGTTTTGCATCTGATTGGTTGAGAAAGTGACTCGAGCTTTTTGAACCAATCACAGAACGAAGTAGAGTTAAGCCAATGCAATCCCCGAATACTTTCTACTCTCAAATGAAAATTTCTCTAATGATAATGATAAAAAACCCTAATTATGATATGCGATGCAACGAGCTCTTCCAAAAAATAAACTTTCCTATCTAAACACACGGACATATACAATTATATATTTCAATTAAAATTTTTTAAAATAAATCGATCTACTAAATAATTTTTAAATCGAAGTTACATTTAAGATAATTAGGAAGTAAAGAAAGGTGATTTTTCAACACCCAACACCACATAAATTGCCCCTAAAATGTTAGCCTTTGAGAAGCATAAGATTCGTTTTGTCAATTTCTAGCTTTTAATTTGTTTCACTTGGTCTGCACATCAGTTGAATACTCACAAAGGTTCACATTTTTAGACAAGAAACAGACATAATGCAGTCATGAGAAATACAAATAGTCATTTCGAAAGCTGTCTTTAAACAGAGAAATTTCATGTGTGTAAAACTCTATGGATGTGTGGAATTTTAATTTTCTAACTCCCACCCCCTGCAGTTACATTTGGTTCAATTGATGCTATAAAAACGCGATTCACCTCTGGGGGACTCTCATCGCGAGTGATTCTGGGAAGTTCGGTTTTTCTTGGTGGATCACTGAGGAGGAGGTGAAAGATCTCAGTTAAGTCAAAGAAAAGATTTGCTCAACATGATTAAACCATCGCTCATGCGTGAATTTTCCCACAAGTTTCTCCTCTTTCCATCCGTAATTTTGCTCCATTTACCTGCAGTGTAATACCGTCGCATGTTTTACGTTTACCGTTGCCCTAATGTAGTAAAATGGCCTGATAGAATAATGATGCATAATTTAAATATATATCTACCTAATATCTATCAATCTATCTCTATCTCTCTCTCTCTCTCTCTATTTAAACGGAGAGCGATCCAAAATGAAAATCTTACAGATTTTGTCAAGTGCCTTGCGACTGAGATACCTGAGCCAATCGAATTCTACTTCTTTTAAAGTAACGAGGTTCATTTATTATAAAGTTAACGGTAAAAATATAGACAATTTAAGTGAAATTCTATGCACACCAGCATCCCTCGGCTCGATCAGCCTGGATTTGCTCATTGAAAATTGACCGGGCTACAGGAATTCAATCTCAAAGTCAGATTAAGGCCAGGGTGAGGACGAATATCAGAAGAAAGCTTGTACTGAAATAAATTCGAACCCACAGTTATACCTTCTTCTCACCTACAGTTGAAAATGAACGTATACAATTTGTGAATGCAACTGAACAGCTCGAGTTAAACTCATATGACTCTTTCTAAAACTAGGGAAAATATATTTCGAACGGTTCAGACAACAAACTTAAAGGTTGTTAACTTCCTTCAATAACTATAACCTATATTGTGACTTGAAACGTCGCATAAATAATCGTGATCGTGATCGCCGAGGAAGATCTCCATCTACAATCTAAACGTCATTAAAAGGCGTCTATGTAGTAAATTTTGTCAGATCATGAAACATCCACGGTATTGATAAAATCACGATTAAGGAAGGAAACTTTCCAATTTCGTTTGCGCTATTGGATGCTTGAACTGTATTTCAGTCGCAGCGGCTTCCACTAAATCTATCAATGTTTACTTAGAATCGCTGTCAGTTTGCTGCAGGTGATTTGACTAAAATTATCTTTGGCTTGTGACGAGTCAAAAAAGAAATAAAACTCACGAAAAGGAAAGAGAAAACAGGACAACATGCAATTTCATGACTTTGAAACACCAGTCCATAAATCTTTTCATGGGCAATAAAAAAAACCATTTTTTTTTCGTCGCGAAGTCACGAATAGCGCCCTCAGTGAGTTAGCGCTGTTAAAACGCTCGTTGATACTTATTTTTTTTCTCCATGTTCTTACTGCTGTCACTGTCATGGTTATGTCACTGTCACTGAGCAGTATACAATCTTTAGGGGAAATTGCAAGAGCCCACAATTTTTAGAAATTTTGGAAACAAGGCCAGACCCGGGAGTTACAGTCCCTACTATTTGCGAGAAGTGGTAACCAGTGCAGATAAGATTTTAGTCTCTACTTTTTAGTGAAGTGCGCGGAAACATAAAAAAAAATCGTAGTCCTTCTAAAGGACTCATGAAAGACCTTTCGTCGAACATTCTTCTCTTAGGTTACGTCACAGGCGGCCCAAGCTCCAGCTGTGAGATGATCATCTTGCGAAATAAGAGTCATAGCGAAATTATAAGAGTTTGTATGGGAATACTTACGGCCGCTCTTAGGAATAAAAAAATTGAGTCAAATTCTCAATACAAATACCTCACCTTACTTCCAAAGTGCATTGCTTGCTATCTGACCGCTTACTATGTTGAAAAGAACCCATTTTAGCGAGTTATTTATTATCTAGGTTTACTCATAAAAGAAGCACAAGGCTGCACACTCCATTACCGAACGCCCGATTCGAGAAGCGAAACTCCAACCTCAAGATTACTAGGCGGCCACAAACAGTCTCCTTTCATTTTGGGATCTTTCATTATCTCCCCAGATTCTTTTTACTTCGACCACTATTAATATTGGATGAGTTTGAACATGAATATATTGGATGAGTTTGAACATGAATTATCTAAACCGAAGCAGAAGGCTGAGGCAAATAACACAGGCATGAGGTTTGATAATTCATAACAAAATGCGAAAACCGAATTCACCAATTGTTTTATTATAAACTTTTGAAACAATCTGAAAAAGAAGACACTTCTGTTTGAGTTCGCAAATATTCGAGAACTCGATCGAACATGATTAATGCAGTATGGGTTATCATGTTAACTTCACGCGCTATTGTAAATAGTTGAACGAATGCCCACGACCAATCTATTTTTCATTATAAGTCTAAAGTATAATAATAGCTATTAAAAGCCTCATCTTAAGCCGAAAATGTTCTGTCAATTGGGAACATAATTATGGTCGGTATCATTTACGTCTTCTAGAACTTTTATATCTCAGTGACGGAGCTCTTCAAATGACATATTTCTTCAGGAATTTCTAAATAAAACCGGTGACTTTCTCATCAAACAATTTCGCTTGAATCCTAAACTTTAATTTTCATCGTAGATTAAACCCGTCCTCCATACAGGAACTTATTGTGAGACACCTGTTTTGCTCCAGATTATTAAAGCCATTAAAAACTTCAAATTCCGCTGAAAAGGTTATTTTTAACCCGGATTGATTGCTTCCAGAAATATTTACCCAAGCATCCGCAAATAAATCCAGCGACTTTTCCTTTGCAAGAGTTAGTTGACGCCCCCTACCCCTTTCGTGGTATACTGCTCTATACTGTCATTTACATCTGCGTAAATTATGGAAAAAAAAAACAAAAAAAAAAACCCCAATCTTGGGTAACTTGAAGGCGTTGATACAAAGGCCAAGGTCTTAGTGTTTCAAGATAATTTTCAACAAACAAAACAAATAAAATTTGAAACTGTCACCTTAAAGTTTAGATAATAGAAAAAGGTTTACTCAGCTGTTTGATAATTTTCTTCATTTTAACCTCAATATCAAAAATTTACTTTTCTCGGCCGTTGAGTTTGTTGAGATCCTTCCATAATTCATTTTCGCAATAAGTTAACGAAGTGTCATATTTAGGATTTTTTTTTGGGTCATTTCAAAAAAGGTCGAGCATTTGGAATCATTACTCCCAGATAATACATCAATTTTTACGCACGGTTGGGGGCTCTCTATGCAGTAAGAGAACAACTCTGGAAAAATCTAATTAGTTTTTCCATTAAGAAGAGTGATTGAAAGTCTTGGCAAGTTAATTTAAACTGCAGAGCGAAGAGGCGCCCAACAGGCAACGGAGGTAAGAAAATCTAAAAGAACTCAATCGTTAAAGCTCTTGTAAAACTCGAATATCATTCTTATTTAGTAACAAAGGAACAACTGTCAGTTTACTGACAAATAAACTAAACGAAACAAATCACGAAGATATAAGACTTTCCTAAAAGTTTTCAGAAGTGGAGGCGTGAAATAGATTTAGTTTTGCGCGCTCGTCGAAAGCATTCCTCCCAGAATTTTTCTCTTTCTAATCGGATATGGATACTTCTCATAAGCTCCCTTTTTTTCGTTTCAGAAAATTTGGCCTAAACATTTTTTTCGGTCCCTATTTTCCAAACAGGTGGTTTGGGCGTAAAAGGACAGAGAGTAACAGTAAATTGGTACAAGACGTCATTCTATAGGTAAGAATATGTTTTCCTTGTGTCCTTCCTGTCAGATAGATATTTAACAACCAAAAAATGGCAGTTATAAAACTTTCTGTTCATAAAATAGTTCGAGACGAAGATTGGTTTCGTTGATCCAACGAAACAAATAATGATATAAGCGTAATCAAAATAGTGAAACCTGCGATTTCGCTTTCTCTAACACAGTCGGCCCAAACGGTAAAATGTATTCGCATTGTAAAACTTGCTGTAAAACACCTCGAGTTTCTCCATGCACCATTAATAATTGATCGAAAGTTGCTAGAAATACTCGACGAGAGGATTAGATTTTTCGAAAGGGAATCATTTTTGAAGTGGAACATATCCTCAGATAGGTACGAATTCTTGGAGGAAGCAGCGTTTTCGACAGGAATCTACCTTGGAGTGTACATTATTTACCATGTGGCGTCTGCGCAACGGCTTTATATGACATTGCAATCATTCGTCAACTCAGACATCCGTTGGAGAGGCTTGGACGGTCCACAATTAAACCTGCCCTCGCAAAGGGTCACGTGTGCTTTGGTAAGAGGAATTCCGCACCTGAGAAGTGATAACCATGTTGGTAACAACGTAATACCAGTATTACAGCATGGTATAAGGGGAGAACAAGAGGGGCAGCCAGTTGTAATACTCACGGCCCTTGCCTGAACGTGCATCGTGTGCTGAATTTGGACGAATCGCCAAACACGCTAGCGGAAGACTTGTGACGAACAGAATCCTTTTAAACAGGGTGTGACGTATTTTGCCTTAAAATGTGGCGGAAAGGAACTCCATCCAAATTGAGAAAAATAAAAAATTCACTTCAATACATTTTCACGATCTGAATGATCGCAAAATAAAACGTCGTGAAGTCGCAAATCAAATGCATTTAGGAAATATGACTTTTTGATAAGACAGATGTAATACAGAGCAAAGAAAGAAATTACAAATGGAATTATATTTCTTATCTCCAAATTTTTAGCTGGGCTGCGTTAGTGTGCAGCTCTATGGAAACACACCAGCTATGCTTGTAAACCGAGGAATATTCGGACACCATAGTGGATCTAAAACTCTGGAGTCCCGTGCTTTTTTTTTCTTTCGCTAAGAAAAAAAAGATGAATAGTTAGGTAGCTAGGTAATAATTGGATGTAAATTATCATTTTTCGTTGCTAAATTAAAACTGGCCTTCACGAGTTATTAATTAGAGAGCAATATGACGCCCTTCTAAATAGCGTTGGAGTGCTTTAGTCAACTTTTGAAACATTGGAAAGGTTTTTATCATATTATGGTTTGAGAGCTCACACTCGTATTAGAAAAAACCATACAAACAATAGAGGTAAAAAATCGGCGCACGAGTTAAAGATGATTATTTTAAAATTAATATAAATATTGATATTCTATACGATAGGTGATAAAATCGATTTATCTTTAAATGAATTTCTCTTTTACTTTGTTTTATCCGTTCTCAGAAACTATGGTTGCGGCGGAACCTGCGCTCCTCATGGCACTGTTTTTGGCAATTTATTTAAAAGCATTGAATGGAAATTCCGGTGCCTTAGCTACACAAGGTGGGAAATGACTTTGTTGTTGCTACTTTAACGAAGGGTTTCTTTGGGCCAAATCAGACGGGTTCATTGCTTTAATGTGATCAGTTATTTCATTTGTGGGGAACGGAAAACTAACTTAAATTTTCCTTGATGTAACATGTTGCTTTGCAACTCGTAACACCAAACTGGTATATAAAAAGTATTAATTAACATAGTAATCGATCAAATCTATCATAGCTTTTTATTCAATGTGATTTTTCATGAACATTTCAATATTGTTTATGTAACTAGCACGATATGATTTTACCATCGTCTTCATCATTACCATCATGATCATGATCATTATCATTTTCCTTTTATCATTTTTACCAAAAAAGTACATGCTGTAATAATGATTATAATATTAATGGCAACAATGATAAATAATAATAATAATAAATAATAATAATAACAATAATTATAACGGAAAGAAAAATCTTTATTTCAAGGGCTAAAATCTATTTATAATGGAATCTATAATTCTATATTTTTTATATATGTCGATAACAATAAAATTTTAATATATAAATACATTGCTAATATATTTGCTGAGGAAAAAAACATAAGATTTGATAAAAAAGCTGTTGACTTTGATATCAATAACGAATAACAGGCAGATATTGAGAAATGTAAAAATTGGCGATAAAAAGAGCTAAGAGATGGCTCCTTCAATAACGTCAATACCAAAGTGATTGTTCTTCGTGTCACGCTGAACTTTGATAATGTTCCTGGAGCCTCTTCAACAGACAAGAGCAGATCGCAAAAAGCGCAAACGAAACTTGGACTCTTACCCAGGAGGTGGCTGAGGAATATTGCTCTTCGTTCTTTGAGGCAATGCGCTCTGCCAATCGACAATGAACCTAAGGCATTATTTCCCCATCCCACCCGTTGTCGTAAAAACCAGTGGGGTGAATGTTCCCCGTTCCACATCAAGTATTCTTCTAGAATACTGACGCTTTTTTCGTTCTCATGTATCCGATAGACCATTTGGGGTTCCATGTTCCGGTACGAGTCGGCATTAGGGGTGACAAACCCTCAAATAATAATAACAATTATAATACTACTACTAATAATAATAGTATTATTACAATTTTTACATTTCTCAATATCAGCCTTTAATTCTTTATTGCTATATTTTAAACTAGATAAATCTTACCTTTTTCAATCAAATTCAACTGACTTTCAAATACATTTAACGTTTTTTTCCTAAGCAAAAATATTAGTAACGTATTTATATTTAAAATTTTCTTGTTATCGACACATGTAAAAAACATAGAATTATAGATTCCACTGTAAATAGATTTTAGCACTTGAAATAAAAATATTTCTTTGTATTATTAAAAAAAAAAGACAATCATAATGATGTACTGATAGCAAAGCTCGCAGAGCGTAGCCCCATAATTATACAAAATAGTAGTAACCCATCAAACCGAAAAAATTTAGATGTACGATCGCACGACCGTACCAGGTGCTACTTTTAACATGGGTGGTCAACTGTACCGCGGGAACGCCAACGCCACAGCTTTGTTCAGTAGTCCAGTGGTCAGTGCACTGGTCAGGGCACTAGTCCTGGCCAGGGCAAGGCGTTGTACCCTTAAGACGTGCGGGAAAAAAATGCGAGCTTTTTGGCTTGGATTAATCTATATATTACTATTATTCCTTCAGAATGTGGCGTTTTGGTAAACAGCACATTGAAAAGTCCGGGATATCCATTTAGCTATCCACCAGATATGGATTGTGAATACTCTGTTCCTATTCCACCCGGAGGGCCGATGAGAATACATTTTGTTGACTTTGATGTGGAGTATCACTCATCATGCAGGCAAGGAAGTCCTCTCTGCCACGAATTAAACATTTTTCATTGTAGGCAGCCGGTCCAAGAGTTCTCTGTCTGCTATTATGTTTTGCATGCTAGTCTTGCAAAATGAGCTTAATAAAAAATTCAAGCAAAGGCAGATGATGTAGCTGAAGCAAACTTTACAGCACTCGTCCAAAAAATGCAAGGAAAACTTGTCCCTGTTGCTTTTCTCTATATAAGAAACAAGAAGCTTCATGCTTAGCTGTGCCTCGTGGTTTCAAATTAGGTTAAGGACTTTTAACGTCGTTTCAGCTATCAGTGGATCTTTAAAATTGTTCTTTATTCTTTCAGTCCATCTTTGTTGAATAGTAATTATAGTCAAATAAACTCAATCAAGGATAATATGTGTTTCTGTGAAGAAAATCTTCGATTAAAATTTTCTTCATTGTAGTTATGACTTTGTGAAGATTGCTAATGATCAGAACAATACCTTTGGTGAATATTGTGGTCGGTGGACTGGACAGAGACTTGCAGTTTATGGAAACTTCGCCTTTATAACATTCCATTCAGACCCCTCTGTCGAAAAAAGAGGATTCTTCCTCCACTTCAAAACGGTTTCCCCTGGTTTGTATAGTTATTAGGATGGAAATCTCTCAACATGTTTAATGAAGTGGCGACAGTGTGATGTTATCTGAAAAGAGAGAAACAATGTAACTGACATGGATTTTTGTCAGGGGCATTAATGAACCTCTCACGGATGATGGCAACTATATCCTATGGGTATTCACATGATTTCGAGAGCAATTTAGAAAGCATGAGCATGAGCATGAATAAGTTTTTTAAAAGCTAACCAAATTGCACAAGCCCTTGGGGAGAGTTCAATTCGTGGTCTATGAAAACTTTACGAGTGCTGATCTATCCCAATTTGCACGAGATAAAATCGTGTGATTACTTGTTCATAATAATATATAAGCAAAAAGTTGACTTAGTTTTCATTGGTGCGGTCATTTACCTTTGTACTGTTTCCAGAGTCGTGGGGGTCCTTCCGCAAGAGTCAGCTTCAAGCTTTTAAACTTTCTGTCAGGAATAATTGAGTATTTGCGTTCTTTCACGGTTAGAATTCGCTTTACAAGAAGGCTATCACTCTCGTAATTTTAATCCCTCTGGCTTTCGTACTAACTGTAACGTAAATTCCAATATAACTTTGTTCATGGCCTCCAGTTCTTACCTTTTAAAAATTTTTGCCTTTTTTGGGAGCCGAAGACTTGCCAACATTTAGCCAGTTGTTTGCACTTTCCTGGAAGTTTTCGATTTTAATCAAGACGTCAGATATTGAGAAACGTAAAAATTGGCGACAAAAAGACCTAAGAGATGGCTCCTTCAACAACGTCAATACCAATGAAATTGTTTTTCGTGTCACGCTGAACTTTGATGTTCCTGGAGCCTCTTCAACAGACAAGAGCAGATCGCAAAAGCGCAAAAGAAACTTGAGCTCTTATCAAGGAGATGGCTGTGGAATATTGCTCTTGTCTCTTTGAGGCAATGAGCTCTGCCAATTTACAATGAAACCTAAGGCAATATTTCCCCACCCCACCCGTTGTCGTAAAAACCAGTGGGGTGAATGTTCCCCGTTCCACATCAATTATTCTTCTAGAATACTGGCGCTTTTTCTCGTTCTCATGTATCCGATAGACCAGTTGGGGTTCCATTTTCCGGTACCAGTCGGCATTAGGGTGACAAACCTTCACATCAAATAATAAAAACAATTATAATACTACTACTAATAATGGTAGTATTATTACAATTTTTACATTTCTAAATATTAGCCTTTAATTCTTTATAGCTATATTTAGCCTAGATAAATCTTACCTATTTCAATCAAAGTCCACAGACTTTTAAATGTATTTTACTTTTTTTTTTTTCCTAAGCAAACATATTAGTAAAGTATTTATATTTAAAATTTTATTGTTATGGACACATGTAAAAAATATAGAATTATAGATTCCATTGTAAATAGATTTTAGCACTTGAAATAAGAATATTTCTTTGCATTATTAAAAAAAAAATACAGACAATTCTAATGATGTACTGATACTATTATTTCTTCAGAATGTGGCGTTTTGGTAAACAGCACTTTGAAAAGTCCGAGATATCCATTTAGCTATCCAGCTGATATGGATTGTGAATACTCTGTTCCTATTCCACCCGGAGGGCCAATGGGGATATATTTCGTTGACTTTGATGTGCAGTTTCACTCATCATGCAGGCAAGACAGTCCTCTCTGCCACGAATTAAACTTTTTTCATTGTAGGCAGCCGGTCCAAGAGTTCTGTGTCTACTATTATGTTTTGCATGAGCTTTATAAAAAATTCAAACAAAGGCAAATGATGTAGCTGAAGCAAACTTTACAGCACTCGTCCAAAAAATACAAGGAAAACTTACTTCAAACCTTCGTATCATTAGACGAGAAAATCGTCCGTAGTCCCTGTTGCTTTTCTCTATATAAGAAACAAGAAGCTTCATCCTTAGCTGTGCCTCGTGGTTTCAAATTAGCTTAAGGACTTTTAACGTCGTTTCAGCTATCAGTGAATCTTTAAAATTGCACTTTATTCTTTCAGTCTATTTTTGTTGAAGAGTAATTATAGTCGAGTAAACTCAATCAAGGATAATATGTGTTTCTGTGAAGAAAATCTTCGATTAATATTTTCTTTATTGTAGTTATGACTTTGTGAAGATTGTTAATGATCAGAACCATACCTTTGGTGAATATTGTGGTCGGAGGACTGGGCAGACAGTTGCAGTTTATGGAAAATTCGCCTTGATAACATTCCATTCAAACCCCTATGTCGAAAAAAGAGGATTCTTCTTCCACTTCAAAACGGTTTCCGCTGGTTTGTATAGTTATTAGGATGGAAATCTCTCAAAATGTTTAATGAAGTGGTGACAGTGTGATGTAATCTAAAGAGAGAGAAACAAAATAACTATGCAACTAAAATGGTTTTTTTGTCAGCGGCATTAATGAACCTATCATGGATGATGGCAACTATATTCTATGGGTAATCACATGATTTCGAGAGTAATTTAGAGAAAAATCAGCACGAGTAAGTTTTTTTTAAAAGCCAACCAAATTGTACGAGCCCTTGGGGGGAGTTCAGTTGGTGGTCTATGAAAACTTTACGAGTGCTGATTTATCCTAATTTGCACGGGATAAAGTCGTGTGATTACTTGTTAATAAAAATATATATGCAAAAATTTGACTCAGTTTTCATTGGTGCGGCCATTTACCTTTGTACTGTTTCCAGAGTCGTGGGGGTCCTCCCGCAAGAGTCAGCTTCAAGCTTTTAAACTTTCTGTTAGGAATAATTGAGTATTTGTGATCTTTCTCAGTTAGAATTCGCTTTACAAGAAGGCTATCACTCGTATTTTAATCCCTGTCTTTCGTACTAACTGTAGCGTAAACTCCGATATAACTTTGTTCATGGCCTCCAGTTCTTACCTTTTAAAAATTTTTGCCTTTTTTTTGGGAGCCGAAGACTTGCCGACATTTAGCCAGTTGTTTGCACTTCGCTGGAAGTTTTTGATTTTAATAAAGACTTCCCCCGTAACCTGCACGCCATTTTGTTTTTATGTGCTTTTGCAACTTTCCTACCAATCAATTTTATTTCAACTTTCTACACTTTATGGGATAAATTGACGTGTCTTTAACCAATAAGCAAACTGATTTTTTTTTTCATATATGTTATTATAAAACGAATCCGGAGAAATGTCTTGTACTACCAACTTAGTCTGACCACTAACTATTTTGCATTTCATTGTTTTATGTAACTTTTCTTTAGAACCGCCCAAAATAACCTTGCCTGCCGTTGTAGAAGCTCTCCCAAGTTACAGAGTGTCGATTCCAGTGACTGGAACTCTGCCGATATACACAGCAATAATAAGAAACTCTACTATGTTGGTAAACACAACCTATACTGCAGCCTTTCAGTTCTATAATGAGTCAAATTGCACCTCTGTTGCCTTTAACAAGTATGGATATGATGTAAGAGAGTTCTCTGTGATTTTTAAAGGTAAGGAAATTTCATAAATCTAAGAATATGACGCATCTGAGTTAAATAAGGTTCTGAAAATTCTACTCCTCACATCGAACCTGTATTAACCCTTCACTGCTACAAGGACGCACTGAGTACGTCCTGTATCATATTAATCGTATGCTATAAGGACGTACTCAGTACGCCCTTAATCATAATGCTTGTGTGAATACTTCCACAAGTTGTACAAACAATCAAACCGCAAACAATTAAACCCACGGGGAATGGCTACTTAAGCAGTAGTAAAAATAAGGCCTGAAAAAAGATTAAGACCCGTACGGGGTTTGATCCCATGACCTCTACGATATCAATGCAGCGCTCCATCAACTGAGTGAAAATAAGGCCAGAAAGATGACGCTTTCATATTCATTTCTTCATCCGCAGTTCACATGATTTTTATATATTCACAGTCTTAACTATTATTGCTACCGCCATTACTACTACTGCTACTTATTTTCCTCTACACTTAGATTCAACTTCATGACGCTTTGTTCTCAACTTAATGTTAATGGCGTTACTAACTGGTGTTTATTTTTCTGGGGACTTCATTTAATCAGTTTTGCAGGTTTTCCTTTCCCTTACTTTCCTATCTTTCAGATTGTGGACATGCCTGTTCTCCGGGTTTCTTCGAAGGCCTTGGAAATTTTCTCTTCTGCGAGAAGGTGACGGCAACACAACTTAAGATGTGTCTTTCGCCGTTGACGGAGAAATTGTAAGAGACTGTAAAAATAAGGCACAAACAAGCTTTTAAGCGCTAGGTTGAGTTCTGATTGACAAAGCGCTAATGTTCAGGGTACTTGCTTACTGACGTATAAACCTACGGTAGACTGCATGTTTTAAAACTAGACTCATTGTGGACTAGACTAATAATTAGCAGTGCTTTGTATTGATAACATGCTTGAGCTCGAGAGCCGTCCTTTTTCATTTCAAAACTTTAGGTTGCTTAAGATAAACAACCGATAGGTAAAGTTTGGAAAAATTTTTATCTATGTGGGTTCTTTTTTAGAGGAATAACCGTAAAAAAATAACTCATGGGGAAGTTGAATTTTCACAGGATTCTGAGTTATAGTTATATAGACTTTTTATCCGATGGATTGTTTGACGACATGGTCAGCCTGGAATACCTGTGAGTTAACACGAGTTCTTCTAAGTTCTAGGTTCTAGGATCTAATGAACTTGAGGTTCTCGGTAAGAGCCAAGAGATCAGCCTGAAATTATTGGGAGGACGTACGTCATTTATTGACGTAAATTCTCGCTTTTTAGTTTATTTAAAGCATACGCATTTGCTCAAAAATAAATATAGTGATAATCAATACCATGCGGCTGTCGTCTCGGTGGTTTTTCTTTTATCATTATTAATACTTATTTAGGCATTTCTAAAATCATTCCGTAATTTTGCATTGCACATACTTACCTCCCCATAATTTCGCATCTAACTAGCGTGCGTGCGCCCGGAGGGAGGGGTGTCTTCATTTTTTTCTGATCCTAGTTGGCATCGAGACATCAATGCCAGTATGACGTCACGTAGAAAGATAACAAGCGCTTTGCTTGGTTTGCTCTGTTTAGCGAGGGGTCGTCAGCAGTAGCGAACAAAGAGAAGGCAAATACAAGCTAACATTGGGTTACTACCTAATTTGTGAAATAATTGTTTTGGTTTATTGTTATGTTATCATTTTACAAAAATTGCTTAATTTCTCCATCCAGGTTTTTTATCTAGCATGATGGCTGGGTAAAAAAAATTTGGCGACAACCGTGTCTTTTGTTGATATAAATGGCAAATTCCACACGTTTATTTTAGTAACTATTACGAATTTGACAATGACAGCGCGCGTTACATCCAAATTTCATTATAAATAGTATTACAAAGTACTGCTACTCATGGACGAGCTCGAGGACGCCGCTTTTTATATTTCAAAACTTTAAGTTGTCACAAGATAAACAACCATTAGGTAAAGTTTGAAACAAAATATCACTGCTGGCAATTTCACAGAGGAATGACTGTATAAAATTAACTTAGAGGGTATTTGAAAATATCAACTAATAAAGGGGCTTATTTTAATGAGTCGGTGTTTTCACAGGGGAATGCTGTATAACAATGTAACATTTTTATGTGAGGGATTGTTTGACAACTTGATCAACCTGTATGTCCCGTGAGTCAACACGAGATTATTCAGTGAATATACTAAATTTGAGAGGCTACCTCTGAAAAGCCGAGAGATCAGCGTGGTGGAAATTCTTGGTTTAATTTGTGCCATTTATAAGGTCATTTCACAATTTTACATCGCACATACTTACTGTGCAACTACCGTACACATTAAAGAAAGGGGGTTTTTTCTCTATGGTCGGATTTTCCGGAAAAGTAAATCATCCTTTTTACTAACAAACAAGTGTGGTGAACAAAAATGTCTTTTCTTTCTTGGAATTAAGGAAATACCCTTTTTAGATAAAAAATACAAACCCATTTTCAATGTGGGAAAAATTAAGAAGATTTTAGCAAGTACTCAAAATATTACTGTCCTAAAAAATAAGAATTTTATGGCTATCTATAAAGAACTGCTGCTCCTTAACAAGCTTTAAAACTCCCTTCTCATATGTAAAAACTGTATCTTTTCATACGTTAAGAAAATTGGAAACAAAAAAACAATAGGTTAAGTTAAAAAAAAAAAAAAACATTATGGATTCTTTTTCAGAGGAATAACCAACCGTGACAAAATCAATTCATAGAAAATTTGAATAGATTAGTTGATCAAAAATGTTAATTTGTTAATGTTTTTACTGTGTACTGTGGGATAATAATTTCAACCTTTTACCTGAAGGATTGTTTGACAACTTGATCAACCTAAAATTTCTGTGAGTGAACACGAGTTTGTCTAGCTTCTCCAAAAAAATCGAGAGGCTTTCTCTGGATCAGCCTAGCTCAGATTATAGTGACAACTATAGGGCTCAAACGTAATAATGGTGAGGATAAGTCTACTTACTGACGTCAGATTTCGCTTTTTTTCTTATTTAAAGCAGTCATTTCTTATCGAACCTAAGAATGATGATGATCAACAGCATCCGGCCGTCATCTTGGTGGCTCTTTATTTTAATGGTCATTTTTTTTGTGGTGTAATTTGTGCCCTTATGAGGTCATTTCGCATTTTTACATTGCACATACCTACTGTGCGACTAGCGTGCAAATTAACAAAATGCCTGCTTTTCCAGCATAGTCGGACTTTTCCAGAAAAGTAAATCATCCTTTTTACTTGCGAACAGGTGAAGTTACCGATAATGTGGAAAAAATTAACAATTATGGCCATCTTTAAAGAGTTGCTGCTCCTTAACAAGCTCTAAAACTCCTTCTTTATGTGTCAAAACTGTTTCTTGTCATACGATAGAAAAAAATCAGTAGGTTAAGTTTGAAAAACAAAAAATCAGTGCAGGTTCGTTTTCGGAGGAATAAACAACCTTAAAAAAGTCAACTCATAGAAACTCAAATTGACCAAATGTTAAATAAAATAACTTTTAAGAGCTAATTATTAACAATGGTGAAGATCAGTTCATTTACTGACGTCAAATTTTGCTATCTGTTTTAATTAAACCAGTCATTTTTAATCGAACCCAAGAATAATGATGATCAATAGTATCCGGCCGTCATCTTAACAATATTTTGGAAAACGGTTATTATATAGTTCTAAAATTATAAGAATTATATGTCTATCTATAAGGAACTGCTGCTCCTTAACAAGCTCTAAAACTGGCTTTCTATGTCTTTAAACTGTATCTTGTCATAGGATATGAAAAACCCCGGTTTGTTTCAGAGCAATAACCAAACTTGAAAACATTAACTCATAGGAAATTTGAATAAATCAATAATTAAATAAAATTAATTTAATAAGTCGATGTTTTTACAGGGTACTGATGGCTAATAATTTAACCTTTTTACCTGAGAGATTGTTTGACAACTTGATCAACCTGGAATGGCTGTGAGTTAACACAAGTTTGTCTAGGTTTTCTAATAAATTGAGAGGCTTTCTCTGTAAGAGCCAAGGATTAGCCTAGCTGAGATTATAGTGAAAACTCTAGGGCTTAAACTTATTGAACAAAATTAATTTAACGAGTCAATTTTTTTACAGGAGACTGGAAGTTAATAATTTACCGTTTTTACCTGAGGGATTGTTTGACAACTTGATCAACCTGGAACGGCTGTGAGTTAACAAGAACCAAGGATCAGTCTAGCTGAGATTATAGTCACAACTCTAGTACCCAAACTTGTGCAATAAAATAACCCTTGACTAACCTGGAAGGGCTGTGAGTTAACACAAGTTTGTCTAGGTTTTCTAATAAATTAAGAGGCTTTCTCTGTACGAGCCGAGGATAGCCTAGCTGCTATTATAATGACAACTCTAGGGCTCGAACTCGTTGAAGAAATTTACTTTGACGAGTCGATGTTTTTACAGGGGACTGAAGGCCAATAATATAACCTTTTTACCTGTTTGACAACTTGATCAACCTGAGCTTGCTATGAGTTAACATGAGTTTGTCAAGCTTATCTAATAAGGTTTCCTTTGAGGGAGCCAAGAGATCAGCCTGAAGTTAGTGGGAGAACGCAATGGCTCAAAATTAACAAAAGGGAGGATAAGTTCGTTTATTGCCGTCAAATTTTTCTTAACGTTTTAATTAAAGCAATCATTTTTAATCGAACCCAAGAATAATGATAAGTAATAGCGTCCGGCTGTCATCTTGATGGCTTTTTATTTGCTTTGAATATACATGTAGCCGGTGAGAGCCTAAGAATACTGTAGCCAGCTTCTTTAAGAAACTTGAATTTGAACTAATCATGAACCTACGAAGAGTGCAAATTGTCCTAAGGTTAGTAAGTTATTTTATTTGCATCAAATTCTTAAAATTTTAACAGGGATCTATCTTTCAACTCTATAACCTCTCTACCTGGCTTACCGAGCTCTGGGAAACTGGAATTCCTGTAAGCACTAATACCAATCATGTACAATTTTCCTTCCGTGGTAGAATGTCGACCATCAGGTCTCGAGTGGAATATTCACTTGGATTAATTTAATTTGTTCGAATTTACTATTTTATTTATTAACCGAATCATTGGTTCATGATATTTAAACATCTACAGTCGACTTCTGATAACTTGAACATTTGATAACTTGAACCTTGCGGTACCTCGGTCAAAGAAACTATTTCTCAAGAAAAGTATGAGAAACAATAGATCCAGCTCTAATCAGAAGATTTGTGAAAACTGTAATTTTGACCAACATCTTTTCTTGAACCTTAGTCTTGTTGTGTTTTGGGAAGCTTATCGAATTTTTGATCACAGCTGCACTGCGTTATGTTCAAAATACGCGAGTCATAAAGTTTAAAGTTTTAAAAATCTATCAGGTACATGTGGCTCGTGAATTTGCAAAAATTGTATCACTGCTTGGGGAAGTTAAGTCTCTAGGTTAACTCTAGCTGAGTGACAACACTGGGGCTCATATTTGTTGAACAAAATTAATTTTAATGAGTCGATGTTTTTACAGGGGACTGAAGGCTAATAATTTACCGTCTTTACGTGAGGGATTGTTTGGCAACTCGACTAACCTGGAAGGGCTGTGAGTTGACAGGAGTTTGTGTAGGTTTGCAAATAAATTAAGAGGCTTTTCTCTGTAAGAGCCAAGGATCAGCCTAGTTGAGATTATAGTGACAACAATGGCGCTCAAACTTGTTGAATAAAATTACTTTAACGAGTTAATATTTTTACAGGAGATTGAAGGCTAATAATTTACCGTTTTTACCTGAGGGATTGTTTGACAACTTGACTAACCTGGAAGGGCTGTGAGTTAACACAAGTTTGTCTAGGTTTTCTAATAAGTTAAGAGGCTTTCTCTGTAAGAGCCTAGGATCAGCCAAGCTGATATTATAATGACAACTCTAGGGCTCAAACTCGTTGAAGAAATTTACTTTAACGAGTCGATGTTTTTACAGGGGACTGAAGGCTTATAATATAACTTTTTTACCTGAGGGACTGTTTGACAACTTGATCAACCTGAGCTTGCTATAAGTAAACATGAGTTTGTCAAGCTTATCTAATAAACTTAAGGGGTTTCCTTCGAGGGAACCAAGAGATCAGCCTGAAGTTAGTGGGAGACCACAATGGCTCAAAATTAACAATAGCGAGGATAAGTTCGTTTACTGCCGTCAAATTCTTCTTAATGTTTTAAATGAAGCAGTCATTTTTAATCGAACCCAAGAATAATGACGAGCAATAGCATCCGGTCGTCATCTTGATGGCTTCTTATTTTAATAGTTATTTTTTTTTTCATGGTGTAATTTGTGCCCTTTGGCAATTTTACATGGCACATACTTACTGTGCAAATAGCGTGCACATCAAAAAAATTGGCAGCTTTTCCTGTATAGTCACTTTTTTCAGAAAAGTAAGTCCTCCCTTTTACTTGCAAACAGGCGCGGTGACCGAATATGTGTTTCTTTTTGGATTCAAGGAAATACCCCTTTTTCGATTGAAAAACGGAAAATGATAAGTGCAGGTTGTTTTTCAGAGGAATAAGCAATTGTACAAATATCAATTCATAAGAAATTAAAATGGATCAATTGTTCAATAAAATAACTTTAAAGAGTCGATGTTTTTACAGGGGACTGGAGGCTAATAGTGTAGCCTTTTTACCTGAGGGATTTTTTGACAACTTGATTGACCTGCAATACCTGTGAGCTGATTAAGCTAAGATGTTTCCCAAAAAATGATGAAATTCTATCCGTTTCTGGTGAGGTGTCTAAAAGACACCTCGTGAAAGGAAGCGGCCGTTGAAATAACATACTTAGTCCAATCTCATTAGTAATTTCCACATGAATGTTAAAGAAAATGTCGCGTATTAGATTGAAGTAGTTCTACGAGAATTTCAGGGAAAAACTTTGATCAGCCTTAGCCCCTTTTTAGATTAAAAAGTATAAACCCATTCTCAATGTAGGAAAAATGAGCAATACTTTGGAGAGGTGATTTTAGCAAGTACTCAAAATATCATCGTCCAAAAATTATATGAATTATATGGCTATCTATATAGAATTTCTGCTCCTTAAAAAGCTCTAAAACTCCCTTTTTATGTGTCAGAAATTTTTCTTGTCATTTGATAGAAAAAACCAATAGGTTGAGTTTGAAAAACAAAAAATGGTCAGTACAGGTTGTTTTTCAGAGCAATAAGCAACCGTAAAAAAAATAAATCAATACCTGTGAGCTAACTCCAGTTTATCTAGCTTATTTAGCCGCCGTATGTTTGTTTAAATAAAATAACTTTAAAGAGTTGTATGTTTGTTTAAATAAAATAACTTCAAAGAGTCAATGTTTTTACAGGGGACTGGAGGCTAATAGTGTAGCCTTTTTACCTGAGGGATTGTTTGACAACTTGATTGACCTGCATGACCTGTGAGCTAACTCCAATTTATCTAGCTTATTTAGCCGCCTTTTGCTTGTTTGCTTTATGTGAAGGGCGCCCTCAAATATTTTGCATACTAGTCAGGAAGCACTGTCACGAAGGGCGCTCATTTTTCATTTTCGTTAAACATTTTGAGTAGAAGCAGGCAACATAGCTTAAAATCTTTGTCTTGCCACCCTGATTAAGAATCGTGCTGTTGCCCACTCCAAATGTTATGATATGTCATTAAGCGGGTTTTTTGTCTAGGTCCTCGCGAGGCTGAACTATAACATTCATATAAACCCAATAAAAAGTGCACAATAGGATGGGGAAATAGCTGAATCTTTGCTACTTGACGTTTAGAGCTTGATAGACAGTAGTGTGGGTGATAAAATGCGTCACGTGATCAGTTATGAAGAGTCACGTGACTTACCAATAAAATCGATTTTAAAGCATAAAAGACGCTCTATTCACACTTTCCTTTAATATAGTTTTCAACTTACTGACGTTTCTCATTTCGATTTACACATCCAACAATAAAAACACAAAAATGCAACGGGTGATCAGATATGATGGGTCACGTGACTAAATAACAACCATTGGATAGATACTGAATTAGCCTTAGCTGTGTGAATAGCGTGATTGATTAATTGTTTCAGTAAGCTCTTCAGGAATTATTTTCTTTAAGAAATAAAAAAAAACTATGTTTCATGTGGTAAATATGTGCTTCAAAAAGTTTTATTTTGAGCAATGTATTTTGAAAATTAATATAAAAAAGATTCTTTTAATTATTTTTTCTCGATTTAGAAAACGTTGAATTCATACATTCGCCTTTTACAGTTTCTATTTTACAATATGGCAAAATCCTACCTACAAATGCATAACTAGTGCCTGGGAACGAGATTTGCACAAAAACGAGGCTGAACGATATCGAGGCAGATTTTGGCGGCCATTTTGTTTTAGAAATACTTGCAGCTCGAAAAGAGAAGAATTTAATTTTGTCCTTCTGAGTTTTTGTATTAATTGATAGACCAGTCTAAGATTTCAAGGAAAAAGTATGTTACTGAAAGGCAAATAAAGATTCAGAGAAAAGGAAAGCCATTTTAGCGTTTCAAGTTTACATTCTGTGAGGAGGGACTAGGCGCAATGTGGATAACAGAGATCAGAGAATTGGAAACTGGGAAAGGTTCATCATTCTAGAAGATAACAAGGCTAGCCTAGCTCATTTCCTCTCTACTGAAATCTCGGAGAGTTACAGCGCGCCTCCTGGGCGAGAGCTGGTGATCAATGGAGGCTTCAAGGAGACACTGAAGGTGTGGTCATCTGACACATCACGACAAGATGTAAGAGAGCTCGCATCAGATCATGAGGAGGCAGATACTAGAATAGTACTGCATGCCCGAGACGCAGCAGCAAGAGGGTACAAGCAAGTCAACATTTTGTGTCGTGATACGGACGTTCTTGTCCTCCTTTTGGCACACCGAGAGCACCTTTGTCAAGAGATATGGATATTTGCGGGTACATCAAGACAAAGGCGTTACATACCTGTTCACAGAATCCCGCTCTCCGAGGAGAAGAGGAAGTCGCTTCTGGCATTTCATGCAATTACTGGCTGTGATACGACAAGCCAGTTCTATGGTGTGGGCAAGGCATCGGCATGGAAAGTCTTCGAAGATGCACCTGATCTCTTGGAACACCTTGGAGAAGAAAGCCAAATCAGTGCTGACGTTCTTGCCAAAGCTGGAGCCTTTGTATGCAAACTCTACCATCCGGGAACACAAGAGGTGGAAATCAATAAAGAAAGAGCAGCAGCGTTTCGCAAATCCAAGAAAGATCTTGACGCCCTACCTCCGACTCAAGATGCACTGATTCTCCACATAAAGCGGGCAAACTATCAGACCATGGTATGGAATAAAGCACTGGAACCATGTCCTTCTCTCCCAAAACCTGAAGACAGCGGATGGTACTACAGTGAAGGCCTTCTGAAGCCAAAGTTAATGACGCGAGAAGAAGTGTCAGCGGCGTGTTTACAGTTAGCATACTGTGGGTGCTCCCGAGAAGGCGGATGCTGTGTAAACCGATGCTGCACTTGCGTTCAACTATCTCTTTGCTGTTCCAAGGCATGTAAATGTGGCGACAGGTGCAGAAACGACAGGAACACTGCCGGAGAGGCGAATGAAGCATGACCTATAACTTTGATAAGGTGAAAGTCACATGGTGGTCTTGTGTAATATAAGATACTTTGCTTATGGTTTATAAGCTTGTATTTCTGGCTTAAACCGTGCGGCCAAGTAGAAGAAAGTTCAGTCTTTTTACATGAAAAATGCTAACTCATAGGAAATGTTACATAGGTTGGAAACGCTATAGAATGACTGAAAATAGAATGATTTCATTACATCACGTGACCCATCATAGCTGATCACCCGTTGCATTTTTGTGTTTTTATTGTTGGATGTGTAAATCGAAGTGAGAAACGTCAGTAAGTTGAAAACTATATTAAAGGAAGGTGTGAATAGAGCGTCTTTTATGCTTTAAAACCGATTTAATTGAAAAGTCACGTGACTCTTCATAACTAGTCACGTGACGCATTTTATCTCCCACACTACTGTCTATCGAGCTCTAAATGTCAAGTAGCAAAGATTCAGCTATTTCCCCATCGTATCGTGCACTTTTTATTGGGTTTATATAAATGTTACAGTTCAGCCTCGTTTTCATGCTGCAGGAGCAAGGGCCTAGACAAAAAACCCGCTTAATGACAGATATCATAACATTTGGAGTGGGCAATAGCACGATTCTTAATCAGGGTGGCAAGACGAAGACTTTAAGCTATGTTGCCTGCTTCTACTCAAAATGTTTAGCGAAAATCGTTTTTTGGCGAGCTGCCTCCTGACTATACACGGACAGTCTAGTTCACAATAAGATGTTCCCAATAAAGTGATGAAACTCTATGCGTTTCTGGTGAGGTGTCTAAAAGACACCTCGTGAAAGGAAGTGACCGTTGATATAGCATATTTAGTTCACTCTCATCGGCAATTTCCACACTAATGCTGAAGAAAATGTCGCGTATTAGATTGAAGTGGTTCTGCGAGAATTTCAGGGAAAAACTTTGATCAGCCTTACCCCCTTTTTCGGTTAAAAATTACAAACCCATTCCCAATGTAGGAAAAATGAGCAATACTTTGAAGAGGCGTTTTAAGGAAGTGCTCAAAATATTATAGTCCTAAAATTATAAGAATTATATGGCTATCTATAAAGAACTGCTGCTCATTAACGAACTCTCTTTTTATGCGTCGAAACTGTTTCTTGTCATATGGTAGAAAAAACCAATTGGTTGAGTTTGAAAAACAAAAAATGATCAGCGCAGGCTGTTTTTCAGAGCAATAAGCAACCGTAAAAAAAATAAATCATAAGAAATTAAAATAAATCAGTTGTTAAATAAAATAACTTTAAAGAGTCGATGTTTTTACAGGGGACTGGAGGCTAATAGTGTAGCCTTTTTACCTGAGGGATTGTTTGACACCTTGATGGACCTGCGATACCTGTGAGCTAACTCAAGTTTATCTAGCTTATTAAGCCGCCGTATGTTTGTTTGATTTATGGGAAGGGCGCCCTCTAACATTTTGCATACAAGGACAGCCTTGTTCACAATAAGATGTTTCCAATAAAGTGATGAAACTCTATGCGTTTCTGGTGAGGTATCTAAAAGACAACTCGTGAAAGGAAGCGACCGTTCATATAGCATGTTTAGTTCAATCTCATCAGCAATTTCCACACGAATGTTAAAGAAAATGTCGCGTATTAGACTGAAGTAGTTCTGCAAGAAATTCAGGGAAAAACTTAGATCAGCCTTAGCCCCTTTTTCGATTAAAAAGTACAAACCCATTCCCAATGTAGGAAAAATTAGCAATACTTTGAAGAGGCGTTTTAAGGAAGTACTCAAAATATTATAATCCTAAAATTATAAGAATTATATGGCTATCTATAAAGAACTGCTGCTCCTGGACAAAATTCTCTTTTTGTATGTCGAAACTGTTTCTTGTCATATGATAGAAAAAACCAATTGGTTGAGTTTGAAAAACAAAAAATGATCAGCGCAGGTTGTTTTTCAGAGCAATAAGCAACCGTAAAAAAAATAAATCATAAGAAATTAAAATAAAATAGTTGTTAAATAAAACAACTTTAAAGAGTCGATGTTTTTACAGGGGACTGGAGGCTAATAGTGCAGCCTTTGTACCTGAGGGATTGTTTGACAACTTGATTAACCTGCAAGACCTGTGAGCTAACTCCAGTTTATCTAGCTTATTTAGCCGCCGTATGTTTGTTTAAATAAAATAACTTTAAAGAGTTGTATGTTTGTTTAAATAAAATAACTTTAAAGAGTCAATGTTTTTACAGGGGACTGGAGGCTAATAGTGTAGCCTTTTTACCTGAGGGATTGTTTGACAACTTGATTGACTTGCATGACCTGTGAGCTAACTCCAGTTTATCTAGCTTATTTAGCCGCCGTATGTTTGTTTGATTTATGTGAAGGGCGCCCTCTGACATTTTGCATACAAGGACAGTCTTGTTCACAGTAAGATGTTCCCAATAAATTGATGAAATTCTATGACCAGCTTTAGCCGTCGGTTGTTTCTTGCTTGATTTGAAGAGTGTCCGCTAGCTTTTTTCACACAAGGGCAGTCATGCTTTATGGTGAGATGTCCACAAAAAAGATCGTTTGATGTCGAAATATTTTTTTTGATCTGAGTTTTCTCAGACACGATGAAGTATCCATTTGCATGCCTAGTAGAGTCATTTTGGATGAGCTTACTCAGATTCCTAGTCAATATTATTTAAATTGGACCGAAAGCTCATTTTTGAATAAGCTTTGGTCAGAACGTCTTACTCGACAGTCCTTTATCATAAAGTCGATGGACTTTTCTCAAGAAGGAGATATGATCATCCATGAGCTTAAACAAACAAAAAAAAACCTCAGCAATATAACAAATATAACATTTTCACCTGAGCGATTGTTTGACAACTTCATCAGTCTGCAATACTTGTGAGTCAACACGAGTTTGTTTGGCTAATCTTAAAATTAAGAGGCCTTTTCTCCAAAACCAAGGATCAGCCTGGCTGAGAATATAGTGAAAACTCTTGGGCTCAAACTTAACAATAGTGAGGATTAGTTCATATACTGACGTCAAATTTCGCTTTCTGTTTTATTTAAAGCGCTAATTTTTTTTTATCGAACCCAAGGATAATGATGATCAATCGCATCCGGCCGTCTTTTTGGTGGCTTTTTCTTTTTGTGGTGTGATTTGTGCCCTTATAAGGTCATTTCGCAATTTTACAGTGCACATATTCATTGTTCGACTAGCCTGCACATTAACAAAATTTCGGACTTTCCTGTATAGTTAGATTTTTCCAGAAAAGTAAACTCGTCCTTTTCACTTGCAAACAAGCTCGGTGACTGAATATGTTTTATTTTTTCCTAGGAATTGAAGAAATATCCCTTTTTCGACTAAAAAGTAGAAATCCATTCTCAATGTAGGAAAATGAACAATATTTCGGAGAAGCGTTTTAAGCATGTGGTCCAAATATTATAATCCGAAGATTATAATGATTATATGATTATCTATAAACGGGACGGCTATCCCCTAAGAAGCTCTAAAACTCCAGTTTTATGTATTAAAACTGTATCTTGTCATGTGATAAAAACCAATAGGTTGAGTTTGAAAAACCAAAAAATGATCAGTGCAGGTTGTTTTTCAAAGGAATAAACAACATTAAAAAAATCAACTGGTAGGAAATTTGAATAGATTAATTGTTATATAAAACTACTTGATGTTTCTACAGGGAACTGGAGGCTAATAATGTCTCCGTTTTACCTGAGGGATTCTTTGACAACTTGATCAACCTGGAATGGCTGTGAGTTAACACGAGTTTGTCTAACTATTCCAATAAATTGTGAGGCTTTGTCTGTAAAAGCCAAGGATCAACCTAGTTGAGATAATTGTGACAACTCTATGGCTCAAACTTAACGATATTGAGAATAAGTTCATGTACTGACGTCAATTTTTGCTCTATGTTTTATTTAAAGCAGCCATTTTGATCGAACCTAAGAATAATGATGATCAATAGCATCCAGCTGTCGTCTTGGTGGCTTTTTATTTGAATTATTATTGTTTTTGTGGTGTAATTACATTGCAACTTAACGTTGTCGTACGAGAAAATAAAAGCAACTACAACAACAACAGCGAAAAAAACAATAGGAAGGGTCTAAGAAAAATATCGGGACAGATACTTTTTCAGAGGAATAACCGGCAACCGGAAAAAATTGAATAAATCAACTAATAGAAAAGTTTATTCTGATAAGTCGATGGTTTCACGGGATACTGCCGAATAATGACATAGCTTTTCTACCTGAGGGACTGTTTGACAACTTTATCAACCTGTAATGGCTGTGATTAAATACAAGTTTGTCTCTGTTTGTTGAGGTTGAGTTTGAAAAACAAAAAATGATCAGTGCAGTTTGTTTTTCAAAGGAATAAACAACCTTAAAAAAATCAACCCGTAGGAAATTTGAATAGATTAATTGTTATATAAAACTACTTGATGTTTCTACAGGAAACTGGAGGCTAATAATGTCTCCGTTTTACCTGAGGGATTCTTTGACAACTTGATCAACCTGGAATGGCTGTGAGTTAACACGAGTTTGTCTAGCTATTCCAATAGATTGTGAGGCTTTGTCTGTAAGAGCCAAAGATCAGCCTAGTTGAGATAATTGTGACAACTCTATGGCTCAAACTTAACGATATTGAGAATAAGTTCATGTACTGACGTCAAATTTTGCGGGATACTGCCGAATAATGACATAGCTTTTCTACCTGAGGGACTGTTTGACAACTTGATCAACCTGCAATGACTGTGATTTAATACAAGTTTGTCTCTGTTTGTTAGTGCTATTTCAAAAACGAGCTCAAGGCTTTCTCCTTAAGAACCAGCAAATGAACCTGGAATCATTGTGATAAATCAGGGACGCAAACTTAACTATAGTGATGATTAGTTAGTTTACTCAAGTCAATTCTCGCTTAATTTGATTCCAACCTAACGATGGATATAATTGACGCAGACGAGTTCTGATAAACTTAAGTAGCCGAATCCCTCAATTTCTGTTGGTTTGTCAGTGCCAGCTTTTTTTTCCGCTAAAACTTTAATCATTTGAAAGTTTAACAATTCCTGTGTAAGGGATATTGATATTCTGTTGCTCTCGTGTTGATTTTTTGCATTTTGTTTTAGTCATTTGGATTCAAACTTTACATTAAAGATAATCAATCCATTAACTGACGCCAGGTTTTGCTTTTTATTGAAATGAAACAATTTTCCTCAAACTTGATTATGACGATAATCAATACAATCTGTTTTTTTTTCTGGTGCAATTTTTGTGCTACTTCAAAATAACTTATACGATTATTTACCAAAGCAAACAACAAAAACGCTAATTGATATGTTGATGTTTCCACAGAAGAATGTCTTTAAACCACATAACAAATCTACCTGAGAGATTGTTTGCCAGCTCGACCAACTTGCGAACCATGTGCGTAGAAAAAAAGATGTTTATCTCGCTTATCTAATTAACTAATGAATTGCAAGATTTTCTCAGTAATGACGGGTAGGCCTTTTTTTTAGGAGGTGAGGAAAATAGTTTTTAACTAAGATGGCGGTTTTTAATTCATTGCTGAAATTTAGCTAAAAAAGCAACAAACAAACAAAGAGCATTTATACAAGAGCCAGTGTAGCCTCTAAGAGGAAATAATGTCTCAAAGCAAGTGACAAAAAACGCTAATAAATATGTTGATGTTTCCACTGAAATTATCGTCAAACCAGATAACAAATCTACCTAAGAGATTGTTTGCCAACTTGACCAACCTGGAAACCCTGTGCGTTAAAAATAAAAAGGATGGTTACCAATCTTATCTAATTAACTAATTAATTTGGGAGGTTTTCTCAGTTCTGACTGGTGGGTCTTTTTTTTTGAGGAGGGTAGGAAAATAGTTTTTAACCAAGTTGGCGGTTTTTTATTTAGTGCAGGGGAATTTGCTGGTTAAGGAACGCGTATGGAAAACCTTCAGCTCTTGGCTGAAATTTAGCCAGGGTGCAGCTAAAACTCTAGATGGATTCAGCAAGAAATCGTTAATATCATTTTCCTAACAGCAATCAAAGAGAGTATATAGGGTATCCACAAAATACTGCTGTATTTTGATTTTTGCACAGATATCTATCATCAAACCATATAAAAAATCTAGCTGAGGGACTGTTTGTCAGCTTGACCAACTTGAGAACCCTGTGAGTCAAAAGGTTATCTAGCTTAGGAAGTTAACTTGGGAGGTTTTCTCAGTAATGAATGGCAGGCTTTAATTTTTTCGTTGAGAACAGGAACGGCGATTCAAATATGATATGACAGTAGCTCTGAGTCTTTCTTCTTTTCTTCCGTTTTTCGTCTTTTTTTTTCGTTTTGTGAATGAAGTTTTTGTTTGTTTTTTTGTAGAAAATAGTTCACACTTAAGGTGGCTGGCAATAATTTCCCCAAACGCTAACCGGCTATTTTCAGAAATTCCGCTCCCCCCCGCGAAAGATTTCAAACTGGCTTTCTCAATTTCATTGGAATGTTCATAGCGATTGTTATGCCACACTCACTATTTTAAATTTCAATCTTTTGATCAAAGCCTGAGTGAGATTCGTTTGAATGCGAAGGAAGAAAGTTGGTTTTGAGCGCTTTGAATATACATGTAGCCGGTGAAAGCTTATGAATACTGTAGCCGGCTTCTTTAAGAAACTTGAATTTGAACTAATCATGAACCAATTGAAGAGTGCAAATTTTCCTAAGGTTAATAAGTTATTTTATTTGCATTAAATTCTGAAAATTTTAACAGGGATCTATCTTTCAACTTTATTACCTCTCTACCTGGCTTACCGAGTTCTGGGAAGCTGGAATTCCTGTAAGCACTAACAGTAACTAATACCAATCATGTGCAATTTTCCTTCCGTGGTAGGATGTCGACCATCAGGTCCCGAGTGGAATATTCACTTGGATTCATTTACTTTGTTCGAATTTACCATTTTATTTATTAACCTACCCATTGGTTCATGATTTTTAAACATCTACAGTCGACTTCTGATAACTTGAACACTTGCTAACTTGAACCTTGCGGTACCTCGGTCAAAGAAACTATTTCTCAAGAAAAGTATGAGGAAAAATAGATCCAGCTCTGGTCAGGAAATTTGTGAAAACTATAATTTTGACCCACATCTTTTCTTGATCCTTAGTCTTGTCGTGTGTTGGGAAACTTATCGAATTTTTGATCACAGCTGCACTGTGTTATGTTCAAAATACGCGAGTCATAAGGTGTGACGGTTTTAGAAATCTCTCAGGTACATGCATATGTGGCTCGTGAATTTGCAAAATTGTATCGCTGCTTGTGTAAATTAAGTCTCCTTGTTGAGTCACACTGGGTCGCCTGCATCGCCTTATTTTTGAAGAAAAACATTTTCTAACTTTTGTTTTTTTAGTTACGGCGACTTGAGATCCCATAGTAAGCCTTTGTGTGTATATTGGTCATATATTTTGACTTTAATAACCTCGATTGTCCTATGTATTCGTTTCTACAGGGATTTTTCTTGGAATAAACTTACCTTCTTCCCCGGCAATGCGTTTGGTGTGCCTTTCAATTCTTTGCACAAAATGTTGGTGACTCAATTTATTATTTTTTTCTCTTGATTAATTTCTTTACTTCTTTTCATTGGTTTGTGCGATTTAATATCAACAAAACTCCCGCTTCAAAGTAAGTTAAGTTGCAGATTGAGATGGAGCATGTCTTTGAAGGGTTTCACTTTGAAGGCTTCAAAATCCACATTTAAATGACAATAAACGCCTATTATTAAAAGACAAACGCTCAGGCCATCAGTTTAATCATACTTACTTTACCTTCGTCAAAAATACTCAAATAATAATACACTGTATTTCAGAAAATACAGTTTAAAACGCAGATTTAATAAAGCTATGTACTGTTGTCCTTGATGGTGGTCAATTTTCCTATCGGTCGTTTTAACTACCTTTTAATGCGCTTGAAAGGAATGCAAACTTTGAAAAATGAATGAAATGAAAAACAAACAACCTCGTTTTTTATTACAATCTTTAATCAGACACTTTCTCGTCTCTGACAAAAATAGTGTTCATTCCTTCAGTGAGTGTCTTGCCGTTTCGGTTAGCTTTCTCAACAGGAACCATTTGAGGAGAATTCCTTACAGAGCCTTTTACAATGTGACCCATTTAGACCTACTGTGAGTATTTTTAACAGTCATTCCATAAGCTCAACTACTGAAGAAAAGAAGGGTTTGGATACACGTAGAATCAGATAGACCATCACAAAGGCAGCAACTAAAAAAAGATTGCACATAAAATTTTACGGCTGAAACCCAGTTTTCTTTCACAAAACTGATGAGTATCATTCCCAAATTTAAAGAAGCTTTCACAATGTCTTCACTTTTATGGAATCAAGGAGCTCGTTCAATGCCTGTTTTTGTTACCGTACAGCTTAGTGGCCAGTAAGCTTAACATGTTTCAGAGTATTGGTGCGTTTTACAGTTCATTGACGCAACAACGTGCGTTTAAGACTTTCTTAATAAAATAAAATTTTAGATAAATAAAGTGCGTTCGATTCAGCATAGGATTAGATTTTTTTTTGCGCAATAAAATCCATTCCATAATTCAATCTACGAACAACGTATGGTGGCTTAGCTCACAGTTCTGATTTGCCGCATTAACTCGTTTTCGGGCATGGTCGGCAACCAAGCAGATTTTTTTTTAATTTATGTAAAATGTTCTTTAAAACCTCATCAGAGAACCAAGTAACTGATTGTAATTGTGAAATTTTTCTACAAGATTACAAAATACCCTAAATTGGGTCGAAAAGTGCTAATTTTGGTCTCCACAGAATACCGATTAATTTTATAGTAAATATGGCAAGACAAAATCAAGACTTTAGCAACCGTCATTTTATAAAGGGTGTCCGATGAAAATCGGATTCTTTACAATTTTTTTTTCGCAGAAATATTCCACTCTGATTTTCACTGCTACATATTGATCGTCCTCATTTTATTCCTGTAGAACATTATCTGATAATCCTCTTGAGATTATCGAGCGGGAGGCCTTTCGCCTTGAGTCCCTCAGCGTGAAATTTACACTGTAGGTTTTAAATTTTTTTAGAATGATATTCTATCTAGGTGTTACTCATTCAAGGACTTCTTCAAGTTTAATATTTGCTGATCAGATCATGAAGAAGGACTGAAAACCGATGAGAACGAGAAAAACAAAATCTGATCACATATATCGCCAAGTTAAGGACTGAAGTGCATTGAACCTGTGCCAAATCTGTAGTAAGATGATCTCAGCTCTTGTTACTCTTCTTCCACTTTACAGCTTTCTCCTCCGGACGACGTTAAAGACATTAACATCTGCCTCATTTGCAGGCCTCCACTCTATGAATTTCAAACTGTGACGTATCCGACATAATCAAACGTTCAGCATTTGCACTAAGTAGTTAAAACGATAACCAACAAACATCATTGCAATAATGGCCGGTGATAATTTGTTCAATCTTTGTTGAGGAGTTTTAAATTATAATTACATTTTCTCAAACTTGAAATTACAATTTTATGGGCTGCAACAATACTCACCTTATGGAGCAACATTAAGCACTGATAAATACTGTCTTCAAACTCACATGATTTCCATTTATTGAGTACGAGATAGGGTTGAAAAGTTTAAGAGTCCGTTCCCTAATTCTCCCCTGCTCCCTGACATATGATGCCGAGCCCATGAGTATTCTCACTATGCAATATAAGTTGATGCTTTCAGGAAAAAACAAAACACATCAAACAAAAAACAACATAAAACCAGTAACTTTTCGAACTTAGGATAGCTAATGTTGATTTATTTCAGTTGAATTTAGATTTTCAGCCGATAGACATTGTTTAATTTCTGTTGCAGTGTTGCAAGGAATAGAACAGCTAGAACCATGTATTATTCCATTCCAAGAGGGGAGGTCACAATTTACTTGTCAGTATAAGATGAATGTTTTGATAGCGTACACGCATAACACATCATATCACATACAAAGTAGTTTTTATATGTAACTTTAATTTAGGACAAGCAGCTGAGCAAGGGAGAGTAGGAATATTTAAAAAGACTTAATATTCAAATGTAGGATTTTTAGACCCTTGCTATACCGATCTGAGAGAAAAAGCAGAGCGTTTAAATTAGAAGTAGTAGAAATTATATATGAATAAATTACCAGCATCATCGGCATCAGTGTCTGGTATAGTCTGATAAAGTCAAGAATGATATAGTCACGCGAGCTTAAGCAATGATATATTTATATGTATATATACTACAATATTTCCAAAAATTCTTCTGTTATCATTTTCACTCTTAGGAACTCTCTTTATTCCTACGATGAAGCTATTGTCGTTGAACGTTACAGCAGTGAACACAACTCCCTTCAGCCAGCACTACTCAGTATGGGTTTCACCAAAACTGAAAACAAATCACACGTTGTATTTCTCCCATGTCCTTTGGGATCATTTTCGAAGTCTTTGGGGACAAGAAGCTGGAAGTGCGTTAATTGCTCTCCTGGTATGTTATAGTTTGGACGTTTGTAAGAACCCGATGTAGCTTAATTCACAATAGGGAGTTTAAGATACGGTCACTACGGACTACGGACTACGTCTGGGCGTGAGAATCCAAGCCACGCGTGGACTGGGCCGACTACGCTAAAGGGCGCGAAAATTGGAGTGTTGTTTGACGTTAAGATCGTGACAACGACTACGGACTACGGCTGCACTTGGAAAAAAAATGTCCTTCGAAGATGCTAGAAACGCCCTTTTAATCGCTTATGCGGATGGTTTTCTGGATGATGAAGAGTTTATTGTTCTTTACGATTATTACCAACCCGTTAATCCTTCATTTCCGTACTGGAATTTTGATCCATTCTGTTTGGATGTGTTCGACTCTTGCGAGTGCGAAGCTCACTTCAGGGTGGCCAAGGATGATATTCCGATGTTATTGAACGCATTGCGGATTCCGGCGAGTTTCAAGTGCCCACAGGGAACAGTTTGCAGTGGCTTAGAAGGACTTTGTTTACTGCTAAAACGACTAGCATACCCATGCCGCTATTTCGATTTAATTTCAACTTTTGGACGTCCGGTGTCATCTCCTGTTGACATCCTAATCTGCTTGTAAACACAACAGAATTCAAAGGGCGTCAGTAATCAGAACCAGAAACAGAAAAAAATGCGATTTTTACTTCTTTTTCGCTCAAGTTTAATTGCCTAAAGACTGTTCAACATAAAAGTAGCGTTTAGAAAACAAAACTGGTCAAAAATCGGCAAAAAAATACTTACGTAGTCCTCACTACGCGAATCTCCTCGACTACTCCCCGTAGCCTGCAACCACACGACGGACTGCGAAACCCACGTGCTATCGAGCATGCGCAGTAAATCTCGAACCAGGTCCTCGCCGTGTATTACCGTAGTCCGTAGTCCGTAGTGACCGTATCTTAAACTCCCTAATAAGAAACGGTGAAAGCGATTAATTTCTTGGTACATGTGTTTAGGAATGACCATCTTATGAAAGTTATCTTGCTTGTATATAAACAATATTGCCAAAGAAGTCTTTCGGGGGAAGCTTTAATACTCAAAGTCCGCTGTGGTCGTTTTATCTTAAATGTCAGTAACCACACCTATATATTTTGAATAAAACCTTAAGGGCTACAAAAGTGTAGGGAAGTAAAAGCTGTCTCAATTTATGACGCGGGTGCGAGAGAGGATCTCAGGTTTCAGTATATAAATGAAAAACAGTCTCTGTCCAAAGCATCAACTATTTCAATTTAGGAGAAATGACATGCAAAGGAACCTTTTTTTCCTCTATCAGTGAAACTAAAATTGATCAAAAATTTGACTTCGAACCAAAGTAAACGATGTGTTGGTGCTGGGAGAAAATTCCCGCAGAGGCAGCTTTGCAGGGTAGCTATATTAGAAGGTTAACTATTTGTTTTCGAAGTCTCAACCTTGAAGCTGGTGGAAACTTCTTATTCCACCAAGTTACAGGTACGTTGATGGTTTATATTTTTATTTTAACACAAAATCAAAATTTACTTGGAACCACTCATTACCTCAACTGGAACTTTGACATGTTCCTCTTTCAGGTGGTTTTTACTCCGACACTCTTGGTTATGTTGCAGACGGCTGTAAGAAATGTCCAAATGGTTCTTACGTGGCATATGACAAAAAACCTGGAAAATCTGTACTGGACTGCAAGACATGCCCTGATGGTAATAACCGAACATGTGCTTTTTGACGTCACCAAAGGGCTTTAGGCTATCAGTGTGTACACAGTAATCAAATGCTGTCTAGAAGCCTGAAAAAAAAGGAGGAAAAATGATTCGAATTAGAACAGCCGTATTTATCTTTGGAAACAAGCCCAGCACGTAGGCAAGAATCGAATGTCGCGAAACCCTTCCCTGTGTTTGCTTCATTGTGTATGGATGGTTTGGAGATCTTTTTTTTTCACTTAAGGGTGCTATTTGACGCCCCAAGGTTTATAGGTGACCCTATCAGTTGATCTTCCCCTCAATCAATATTTGCAAGAACATCGGGTCTCAAAGTCCAGCAGAGAATCCTTTCCACCCTGCGCTGATAAATAATACGAAAACGAGGTTCAAGACTTTGATCCTACCTTTTTTTTCAATGATAATTAAATATGACATCATTAGTCTAGCTGGTGTATAGAGCTCCAGCGTCATCTAACTGAAGGTAGGAGTGAGTAAGATTTGATTGATTAATAATGCAATCTTGGATTTTTACAGGAACGGAAACCGACTTTTTCGCTGGACATCGTGCTTGTCCCTGCTTGGAAGGACATTACAGAACTCATCTCTTCGACAAGTGTCTTACGTGTGGCCGAAGCGGGCTGCTATGCCAAGATGAGTGCGCCTCACTAAAACCTGGCTTTTGGTGGCAATGGCGGAACGAGTCCTATAAACATCGCTATGAATATTTCATGAAAAATCTCGCCCGGAAGCTACCTGCATTGGATGATTTCTCAGTGCAGTATCCTTATGCAATACCAACACCATACAGATGTCAAGTAGAGGAGTCTTGCAAAGGTGGTTTGGACTCACCATGCGGAGAAGGCTATCAAGGTCCGCTTTGCGCTGTATGCAATCCAGGGTACCACAAGCAATTTCACTCTTGCGAAAAATGTCCTTCACGGGCTTGGATTGCAGGACAGCTCTCTCTCATTGCTGCTATTATAGCGATATTTTTTACCCTTATAGTTTGGAGAAAGAAAGATAATCTTTCAAAGGACCGGGGACTCTCTTGTTTTGACAATTTGTTGTCAAAGCTTAAGATCTTGATTGGTTTTTATCAAGTCACTCATGGCTTGCTAGATGTGTTCTCGTTCATTGAATGGCCAGATTCATTGCAGGTTGTGTCCAAGTATTCAGGAATTTTACAGATGAATTTGCTTCAGGTAGCACCGGTTCACTGCCTTAATCACAAATTACAAGTGGATGCCTTTGGAGATTTGTTTGTGCTCTTGTCAATGAATGCCATGGTTATTATTGGTTCGTGTGTGATCAATGGTTTTTGGTATATGATGATCTCAAGAAAACAGGGACTGGAGGAGGACGAAAGGGCTAGCAAAATTTCACAAGGGAAAGTTCTTCTTTACAGAAACGCTTTTTTCTTCCTGTACGTGACATACCTAAGCACCTGTTCGAGGACAGCCAGTGTTATGCCGTTCGCCTGCCAGAAACTCTGCAAAGATAAAAGAGAAGATTTATGTGACGAGTACCTTAAAGTAGATTACAGCATAAAATGCCAAGGAGCAAATTACAATCATCTTGTGATCGTAGCTTATGTTTCAGCTGCATACATCATTGCTTTACCTGCTCTTTCTCTCGTCGCACTTTGGAGGCATCGGCGAACAATCATAACCAAGAAAGACAGTGATAATGGCTCTCATCCAGAAGTTGCTGACGGATTGCGATTTCTCTTCGAAAATTACAAACCTTGTTCTTGGTACTGGGAACTGATTGAAATGTCCCGCAAATTCATTCTTACGTGCGGCCTCATTCTCGTGGGTCAAGAAAGCAGATCCTTCATTGGATTGGCCTGGGTTGTTGCCGGTATGTATGCAGTGCTTTTCTGCTGGATCAAACCCATGCAAGACACTTTTGAGAACAGACTGATGTCCACTTCTCTGGCCGTTACACTTGTAAATCTGGGTATTGGTGCTGTGAGCAGAATTCCGACTGAGAACATATTAAACATGGCGGACCATCACAAGGACGCTTTGGCAATGAAAATACTGATTATTGGGGCGAATACGTTGGTGATTTGCCTCCTTGTTGGTAAGATAAATATCAATTTCATGGAAAGAAACTCAACTGCAAGTTTTATATGTTACTTTGTGTTGTCCGAAATATTAACCACAGTAGTGTCATATCATCCACATTAAAGGTAGCCTTATCGTATCTCGAGTTTATTTGAACAGCAACTAACCATTGAAATAAACCGCACAATAAGAGTTTAGTCTTTCTATAGAGCTCAATTTATTTGGTTAAAAATTGAAACTACGTTACAGGCTTCTATGGTTTGTAATTCCACACCTTATGAGATTTTTACAGTTAAACAGAGAAAGTTTAATTCTCTGATCAATCATTTTCTTCCTAGTTCAGTACTTGGCATACTTACATCAGGTCTTCAAGGAGTGGCGCAAAAATCCAAAATGGTCCTTTTCTTGTTGCCTAGCCTTGCTTCTTCCACTTAATGACCTACAAGGCGAGATACGCGGGATGGTCGGCAAAAACATGCTTAAAACACAACTTCAGTCAGGGATCATTGGGAAGCCCTCCATTACGGCCTGTGCAAAAGATACTGGAGCACTGAGTTTTTCTCCAAGCCATGAAGACAATGAAAGACAAGAAAGAAGTTCAGTAAAATCCAGAGTGACTAGATGCAGCAACACTAAATGTGACCGTGGGACTCAAACAGAAATAATCGCACTGGCATCTGCCGCTACCCTTGAACATGCACAAGTATCATGGAAAGCGCGCCAGCAGATAACCATGTGAGTACATGGCTAATAATTCCTGTTTTCGTTTGTTTGTTTTTTTTGTGTTTTGGGTGATGGCGATGTTGTTCCAGAGACAACGTCCACTAAACTGTTCTAGTAAATCTCTTGAGAAGCATCCCTGCTAAAGATAGACATTTGAATAAGATTCCACGCGACATGGCTCTACAAAAAAAGTTCATCCTACCTGAGCTGGTATGGGTGATGCAAAGTCGTCTCCCCTACTCTTAGCATTGACCTACATGTTATAATAATGACGGGTTGAAGTAAATATGTAACGTATGCAACTTCTTACAGACTATAGGCCGACTGACCTCTTTATTTCGTTCGTGAAAGAGATGTACAAAAGTAAAATTTTTTTACACTTGTACATCTCTAGGATCTGCCAACCTGTATTCTTGGTTGGTCGTAGACATACGATATGTTGGTGATCCTTCATTTGATTTATACGAGAAAGTATAATGGACTCTCTTATTTGTGACATAGATTCTACTGCTAGACTTTTTCAAGGCTTGTCTTTCTTTTGGGAGGCATTAAGAATGAGCCCCTACGTACGCTGGCCAGTTACCGCGCATTTTTCTTAGTTGTTTTTGTCACATATGCTACAACCTAAATGCACTTTAATTACTTTATATGTTTATGTAAATAAAACACAAGGATCCAATCGCTCTGACAAATGGCTAACGCTCGAAACGCCAGCCTTTAAACTCTTTACAGTGGCCAATTTACGTTTTCAACTCAGTTGATAACACTAATTTACCCTTTGAAAAATTGCTCCTGTTTTCAGGAGTCGGCACTCTGACCATCACATACCGCTTGCTGAAGCAGAGGAAGCAACTTCAAAAGAAGAAAAGACAGACAGGAATAATGGAGAATAAAGAACACATCCAGAAATATGAATGCATTTAGCATACAAGGCAACGCATCCTCTTTCCTTTAAAATATTTAATAGAATAGCGAGAGCAGATATGTTTAGGCGATACATGGTTTTTAAAAAGTCACTCTATTAACGTTTTTGGGGTATTATTTGCTCCTATTGACATATAATACTCGCTTTAATTATAGCATTAGATGTTTCTTTAATGAAGGCATCGTTCCGATTTACACAAATCCATACTCTATAGAATAATCAGATATGCACGCGATATTCCCGTTTGAAAACGGGCTGCACCGGTTTTGAACAAACGTACGTTATCATTATTAGCAGTATCATATTAGCAGAGGTAGTACATGAAATGGCAATATTCATAAATATTGCTATAAGCTAATAACAGTGATACTGATACAGTTTTGGTTTAATTCATTATTAAACGGGTATTCTTTAGTTTGTAGACATGCTTGCTCAGGAGGACAGCAGCAAGACATGAAAAATATAGTACCTCGCTTCGTTCGTGATTTTAATAAAGTTTTAGCACAAATATTGTGTCATTTGCCTTGGTGCTACGTGTGGAATCCCCTTGCCCCTTTCGAAAAAACACATGATATGTAACTCAGTTATCTCAAATGTAAATACTTTTAGGGTGGAAAAAATAACTAGGGAACCTTTAATTATCCCCCGAGGGAGGGGAATTTTTTGAGGGGATCACACGGTTTTCCAGGGGTAAGTTGACTGCCAATTAACCTCCGATGAGGAGGGGAAGGGTGGTCATAATAGTATTATAGAGCCTTACGGAGGATGAGGCATATTTCGTCATGACACATCTAAAATTCTCTAGCTTAAATGTGAACTTGACACATTTTCAGTCAAACGTGGACAGTAACTTTGATAGCTGTCATCAATATTTTATTTCCTTCATATGGTAAACAAAAAAATCCGACCCCCTCAAATGAAGATTAAATATTAAAGCCTAAGAAAATATATTACAAATCAGTTTTAAAGAAGATTTCGTCGAGGATAGAAACACATCAGAGACACGGCTGAAATTGAACAATTAATGGTGGGTAGGGTTTCCCTTACTGTAATTCTGCGATAAAAAAGATTTTGAGATCTCTCTTTAATTTCAAAACGTGATTTTTTTCATCAAGCCACATCGTTTCACTGAGTGAGAATATCAAGGACATATCCAAAAGGCGTGATAGATTTACGTCTGTGGAAACACTCCTTAAAATTGATTTTATGTATTACATGAAACATGCTACGATGAAACGCACTCTCTGGTTAAGATGATTGCTGATTTCTTGAGTGTAGCGTTTTTCTATTTATCGGTTTCAAAATAAAGGCAAAAGCTAGTCTTGAATTTCCCACCCGTACTGCAAGCTGGGCAATGGAGAGAAACCAGTTTAATATTTGAGTTACAATCGTTTCCTCGTAAACTGAGTTCTATTTACACTTCACACGCACAAAGATATATTTTGGACTCTCGGGTGTTAGCTTCGCTTGCTAAACTGATGTGACCGTTCACAGTCATTTGCTAGAGCGTTCGTTTGCGCTTAAATGTTCTTTTCGAAATCCTGCAAGTACGTGCATCTGTGGTGAAGATCGACTTCACAGATAGATAAATCCACTATTTAAAATCCTTCAAAACGTTGTTTAACAGAAAACAATTCTTAGCTAATAAAAGAGATAATTAAAGTTTTTGATCTCATGAAATTTTATCGATGGCGCTTTCTTTTAAGGCAAGAGGCCTAATTATGTATTCATTTGTTCGTTTTCGTACAAAGATATATTTTCAACTCTTTCATGTTAGCTTCGCCGGTTAAACTGATGTTTATAGATATTTTCTAAAGCGTTTGTCAATAAAACTGTCAAGGAGCAATTGAAATGTTGGGATTTTACTCAGACCGCAATTTCAAAAACTGTAATAAACTGAACCCTTTAAAAAGGAAGCCATTGCACAGGTCGATATTAAACAGCACTTAGATAACATATTGATTGTCAGAGAGATGGGGCGTAAACGACCTAATTAACGCCCCGGGCGTCTTTTAAATATAATACGATAAGAGAAGGAGGGGTGTGGAACTATTGCCTAACAGGTGTTTTTATAGGAAGGCATTTATTGACGTTTAACATTGAAATTCAACTGTAATAACAGTATATTACGTGCAACTACAAAATTACAAGAAATAAAAATCAAAGTGCTCTGTGAGCAAACTCGTGAATTGACAGATGACTTACATGATTTTTTGGATTATGTTTAATGTTATCTGGTTTAGGGAATTTTGTGGTTGATTGTCATATTTAGAGTACGAGCAGTAGTTCAGTGTTCGCTAATGTAGCAAAGAAACAAAGTAGCGTTGGGATAAGAAGGCATTACAACTGAAATGATCATGCTATTACATTTGACAAGGGTGGATGATGTCATGTGTTTTAAACTTACATCATTTTTGTTTCTGTTTCAAAAGAAAATGTTGGAAGTAAATGTGGGTCAAAAGTGAAATTTACTGTCTATCATTGTAAATGTTGGAATATCAAGGCAATATTGTCCTAATGAAAACATTAATAATTCCCTCTTTATTATATGGGACAAACGGGAACGAGTTTTGAGTGAGATACCTAAGCACAGACTGCCACCCTCATTTTGGATTTCCGCCTGGGTAGATTTTGGTCAAGTGCTAGGCAACGCATAATCTAGAACAAGATAGAATTTCATTTCAGGCCTGTTTATCAGTTTTGTGGTGTATAATTTTCGCATTTTAGTACGTAATATTTATTTTGAATCTTCAAATTGTCTTGAAACTTAAAAGAAAATTGTTCTTTAAAAATTCACTGAAAATCGGTAGCCAAAATTATTTGTTTATGTGTTATTTGACTTTCGTGTTAACCTGTAATTTCGTCAGACGCCGGCACCTTTTGTTGCTTCACACAGAAAAACACACGATACGAAATGTAATGATCGATTTTGCCCCAATCTCACACCATAACAGAAAAAGCCTTTGAACACCTATAAACTCCGAGCGCTTCGGAGTAAGTGATATTTTTAATGAATGCAACTTTATGAAAAACGAAGGTTGTTCTCTTAATTCAGTGTGAATCCTCGCACGCCTGCCAGTCGCCGGTGCCGCTTGTTGAAACTAAAACGAAAAAAAAAAAACTCTTTTAAGATTATCACTGGCTTCTTTTTCACCGCACCACCATTCGTAGCAACAAAGGTTGCCATTTTGTTTGTTTATTACTCGCCAAAAACTATCAAATGCACTCAAAAGCCTAAAATCGAAAAAAAGTTTACAGGGATCGACCAATCGAGCGAGTGGGCGAGTGCCATTCTCCACATCATATCTAGAACTCGCTCTTGCGCATGCGCGCAATTCACGAGTTAAAAAGAGGAATATAAAACCGTTAGTTTTCAATTTCAATGGCCCTGTTTTGAAGGTGTATGCAATGTACTTCACATGCATGTAGCTAAAAAAGAGAATGCTATCATTTTAAACTGATGTTAAGCCATTCTTTGAACCAAATGGTATGAGTAACAAAAGAATATGATAGAATCAAGCGTTATTACACACGGAAAGCTGGAAAAGGTGTGATTGCTGTATTAGACAACACCACAAGGGGCAAACCCTCGTTCCATCAACTTTGTTCCTCAGATGTGGTGCGCCGCCAGATCTCCAGTGGTGAAGACTCTGATGAAGACAGGGTGGACGTGACGCTGATGGAGGCACTTGCCCAATGTTACTAGGCTTCCGACACTTGGGAGAAGCATCGCCAAATACTTTCCATCATGGCAGATAAGGTGCGCTTTACCAAACTCCTTCGTTATATTCCTTGTCTGACCAACTATCGATTTACGGACGCCAAACGCCATTGCCTTACCTCATTATGGAAGAGGTGGACCAGTAAAGTCCTTACGAGTGAGGCCTTGATAAAAATTCGGAGAAAGATCCATAACGCTTAGCAACAAAGAAACTATAAAGATATCAAACGTGATGATTCCTGAAAGAGTGGTCAAACAATATTTGGCCGACTGTGACAGGATGAGTTTCAAGCCCTTAAGGCGAAGTACGCTTCTGCGTATCCTTGCTGTTTGTCCCGCCTCTGTTTGAAAGTCACTTCAAGCTTAGGTTACGTTAGTTCTGCAGGATGGCAGGCATTTGAAGACTTATCGGACGTCGTAGAAAGACTTAGAGACACGGGAAAAGGCATGATGGGCTGGAAGAAAGATATACAGAGTCGCCTTCGACTTGGAAAGCGTTACCTCAAAAGAGATTACAAGGCAAATGTTCTTCATATTCATTCTATAACGTTATCAAACACGTTAACAGTTCTAAAGGCGGAATACACGTTTGTAGAAGGTGCTTCTCTGCCGAATAAGCTCATGCACCCGTGTGAACGAAAATACCCTTTTACGAGAGAGGCAGGCTTCAATCTGAGCCTAGCTGAATTTTTTTGTCAGATAAAAAGTTGTCCTGTAATTTTCTTTTAGATCGCAAATATTGCTGGAAAATTTGTTTCTTTTTCTTTCCATTACTTTTCAGAGTTTCGCAATGACTACTTTTTTCGTGTATATTAATTACATGGCACCCAGGCGCGTCAAAACGTATGAGCACTGCATTGTGGTCTGGTCAACTGTCGTGTGTAATTTGTTTTGTGTGTATTATAGGTTCACACGTGTCAGGGTTCTACTGTGGCCGATCACTGCAGATTGTTTGCGTTGAGCGACCCAAAGGAGTTTACCTTTCAAGCTCAGCATACCAAACATCTATGCCTGGAAGGCTCACATAGTACGCTCCTCAAATCAAGATGCTGGAAGGATCGATATCCTCGAGTCATTAGAAGAGTCATCAGTGCTAGTTATACTGGGCTATGAAATATTTGCCGAGAAAGCCAAACCGGTTGGTTTTGCAAACGTGGTATTACTTGGCACATCAGCGTAGCCCTCAGAGAGGTTAGCGAACGTCTTCAAATGCTAACCTTCGCTCACATCTTCCAGAGGTGCACTCAAGACAAATGTGCGGTCCTCGCAGTCATGGCGGGCGTTATCAAACAACTCAAGACCATCATGCCAGATCTAAAGCCAAGACAACGCTGGCTGCTACCATAGCAGGTCTACCAACGATTGGATTTTTCAGATCCCTAGTGTGGAAAAGGAGCTAGTGATCGTAAGGCAGCCTTAACAAAGTCACACATGCACATTCACTTACACTCTGGCATCGATATCGAGAAGCTCGCGCAGATGGTTGAGGCTATTCTTTCTTCCGGTGGAGTGGCTTCCGTAAGTGTCACCCGCTGCGAGTCTATCACAAACCCTCCAATGGTCACTTGCAAAATTGATGGTGTGAGTAAACTCTCAAATATAGAGCTCACCATAGAGGGAATCCGTGTATGGAGAGCATACGGCGTGGTACCTGGGAAACTGATATCTGCTCCAAAGGCTGAGATCCCACCACCAGATATTCTGCCGTCAATGGAAGTATACTCCTGGCGCACCCAAGCTCTTTCTCCTCCGTCGAGAAAGGGCGGACTACCACAACACATCCAAGTGAAACCCATGCCACCAGAGACCAGACGGAAACCGACGAAGAGCCTGCAACAGCAAACGAGGCACTGTTTACATGCCCAGAAGAAGGATGTAGTGAGTCATTCCTGAAGCACTCCTACATGATGTAACACTTAGACTGTCGCAAACACCAACGTGCGCTAGAGCATGAGACGCTTTTTGACAAAGCTGCATTAGAGTATGCAGAGCACCTGGAGGGACAGCCAACGCTGGTACCGGTTGTCGGAGCAGTCAGCTCGCCCGTAAGTGACACAAACAGACAGGTAATGGGCTAAGCACTTAAGTCAGGTGAGTCACCCAAAACCAGAAGTCCTATCTGACTGCAAAGTTTAGAATTGGAGAGGAGAAGTAAGGCAGATCCAGCAGCGGTTGCACGATCAATGATGTGTGCCAAGGATTCGACTGGCAACGTGTTGTTTGAGAGTAACGAATTCCTGACCACTAACCAAATAGTAGGGTTTTTTTTCACGTCTTGCCTCGAAGAAAACCCTTGTGGATGACGAGCAGCGAGGCGATATCGAAGTTATTACACTTGAGGCCGGTTTGGACGAGATTGTCGGTGAGGCTGTCCGTGAGCTAACACCTAAACACCCAATTGTTTACGATGCCTACAATTCGTGAAAGCTGGCGTCCCAGAAGAGGATGAGTGACTTTTCCATTGCTGTATTAAAGGACATTTGGAATTCTTTTGATGTTGACCTTTCAGATGTAACAGTTGGGCGCAACAAGCCCTACATCGAAAAGCTGCAGTCGCTTTGCGAGGAATGCGCATGTCAGCGTTGAGGGATGAGTGGCTAAGCCAATGTTAATTAACTGTTCTAACAGAACTTTCATTTAGTCATGCTGTAAAGTTCGTCGGGAGTATGGGGGAAAAATCTTTGTCGCCGTCCTGTATACCCTCTAGGATTGTTAACGACGACGACTGATTATAATGAAGTGTGTTAATGAAATGTGCTTCTGAGATGGAAAAAAAGGTTACTCTTGTTCTCACTCGATTCCGATTTTGTTCCAGTAGCTGTCTCTTAAGCCTTTTAAGGTGAGATACGTTTCGCTTATACTGGAACCATTTATGTACTGATGTCGCAACCTCGTTCCCAGGGTTTCTCTTCTTCCCACCCCAATCTGAGAACTAGGTTGTCCATGTAATGAAATGGTCGCTATCGTTTTTCCTAAATGTCGTCAATTTGTTCGTTTCCTTGAAAGCCCTCTTAAATAGTTCAGCTAATGGCCCACAACACATAATTAGTAATTTAATGTTCTGTTTCCTTTTTTAGCTGCTTCTCGTTCCTCATGCAGTTAAAAACTCGGGGTCTAACAATCGCGTAATCACACTTTTTTCTATACGCTTTTGTAGTTCGATTGTGAAACGCCGCTTCCATGAAAAAGAAGAGAGAAAAATACACGAGTATAAGAGGTTGCAATGTTCACATTTGGGAAAACGTGTGTCGCTGTCTCAGATTTCCATGCTTCTCAAAAGCATGAAAAAGTTCCCTGTTCCCTGTTCCCTTGCTGACTGCTGTACATTCCCATTGCGTGTACTGATAATTTGGAAGTATATCTACATAATGGGACGTTAGATTTCGTCTATTTGTGTGGCTTCTTGGTATTTTGTTTTGCTTCTAAAAGATCATGACGTCCAGTGGTAAAATCTACTTCGTAACCATTGCGTGACTTAACAGATATGATCACGATTGCATAAGAGATTTCGGGAAAAATGGTGTT
Organism: Pocillopora verrucosa; assembly: GCF_036669915.1. Lineage (NCBI taxonomy): Eukaryota > Metazoa > Cnidaria > Anthozoa > Scleractinia > Pocilloporidae > Pocillopora > Pocillopora verrucosa. Next base: position 3,265,700 of record NC_089318.1, read on the forward strand.
TGAATGCTGTAAAGAGCATTTTGGGAGAAACTGCTTTGAAACTCGAAGCAAAACAAATTATTTTGATCTGTAAAGGCTCTTATAGGTTAGTTGTAGAAAAAAAAAGCTGGGAAAATTGAACAACCTCATGTAAGTTGATCCGGCTCAGGGTGACACTAATTTTAAAATGTCTACCCGAGATGGCTAATCTACTAGCGATAAAATACTCACGGAAATTACTGACGACCACATACATTAATTAGAATGTAAAAATTGTATAATCGTTTGCTTACAGGTGTGGAGAATGTGCTATTTGTTGACTTCCGGTTGACACGCTTTTGTTGTGATAACCGCTATTTTAAGAGGCTTCCTACTCGGCGCTGGTAAAAAGCCCGAAACTAATTTTTCCACCCCATTTTAGACCAGCATTTATTCTCATAAGAATACCAATTTCAAATTATTCGATGTTTTATCGGGTACAAAAAATTTCCCTTAAAAAAACATGCTAAGTTACAAATTATTCGAAAGTGAATTGTAATTAATTTCATCGGCTTACCTTTAAATTTTATTCATTGGAGTAAGATTTAAGTCAAGTTGCAAAGACTTCAATAGCAATGTTGAAAGCACGAAACGGTTCTTTCTATGATGCGAATCCAAAAGGGGGAATTTTATGGGATGGTACCAATCACGTATTTTTCAGATGCCTTTCAGGACATTTTGGCTCGTTACAGCTTTTTTTATTTTACGGAAGTTTAACAAGATATTACTAGAAAAACATCCTATCACGTTTCTTAAGCCACTATAGGGTATCTTCAGAGAATATATGAAAAATTTTGATTTTATGAGAAGTGCCACGAATTTCCATTTTCGCTCGGTCTTAGTGGACATTCTCTCTTAAGCTTCCAGTCTAACTACATTATAAAGTTTTTCCTCTGTCTTCGCACCGCGGCCATTGTTATCGTTATTGTGGTGAGTAAATTGGAATGTAAAGTTATCACATATTTCATCCCCAGTGTCAGTGGTGACTTGAGTTTCGTTGAGAAAATTTTGTGGAGAAAACAAGATCAAAAGCCTGTAAATATTCCTTAATTTGGATAACTATGAGCAAAAAGATGTGAAAGTCGAGGCTCTTTGACGGACATTCTCGAAAACTTTACTAAGGAGTTATTATCAGAAGTTACGACCAACTCGGAAAGACCCTTCCTTATTCCTCAGCAGCTACGGCTTTGCAATCAAGCGGACTAGGTCCCTTTGGAAGAATAAGATTAAATCTATATTTTTATCATTAATGTCATCGTTCCTATTTCAAATTCCTGTAGGCATACAATTGATCAACGCCACCATTCTTGTTTGATCTTTTTCTCAACTTTTAAATAAATCAATTGGCAATGGACTTAGCTCTCCTTTGGTGAGGATACTCTCCGAAATAATTCCCAGATGTTCACAAACTTAAGATTTGATTTTAATCGTGATTAGTTAAGTTTTCGTACTGTATTTCATTATGAGGTTTTATTCGCAATTGGAATCCCACAATCGATATTTGAACGGTTTTTGATCAAGTGACGTAAGACCAAGACTTAAGTAATTCCCCAAACAGAACAAAGTAAAAATTGCAAAGTTTACGAGAGCTGAAAGTAAACGCCACGATTAGAAACTGATTAGTTGATTGATTGGCAACAGCTTGCGAGTATGCCGTCAATAGCAGCGCTTCTGCATAGAAGTTTCTTTGCCCACGACAAAGTAAGTATGAGATCGTGAGAAAAAGGAAAAAACCAGCAAGGCAAGGGGTGCACGTGCTGCAGGGCAAACAATGGGGGCCAGCTCGCCTGCCTCTAGGTTACGATCGCATGAGTTTATAGACCAATCGCAGAGTGCAATGCGGCAACAGCAATCCATCACGGTAATTAAGCTCAGGCACTCATTTGAAGATTACTGTGGGTTAGATTATATGATTTTCGAGTAAAAATATCCTAGGGATATGTCTCACTCGAATGGAGAAATGAATTAAAGTTATATGGATTGCTTTCATGCGAATGTGAACGAAGCCTCTAAAAAAATCCAGTGAACAAGTAAAGATCAGGATATACAGTTATATCAAATCTTCGACAAAATGTTTGGGACAACCTTAAATTTCATTTAATTTCTTAGATCACAGTTTATTGATTCGTTGGTTCCACTTCTTCGTTACAATATACATTGTTAAGTAGATAAAGTAGCATGCGTATTTTGAACACAAAGGATGGAAATAAAAGCTCTAAACACCTCTTTCTAACCGAGTTTGTAACTAGCAGTACAGCCCGAGAAAAACGAGTTATTGAGATGTTCATTATATCTCCGGGTTCAAATAGTGGAGGTAGATTTCAATTTAAAAAAGCTTTTGAATTTATTTTAAAATAAAATTGTGCATTGATCTGAATCTGGTTATTTCATGCAAGATGCCCCTTAGATTCCCGGAATCTAAGGGGCATCTTGCATAGATCACAATGTAATGTAAAGGAAAAAACGGTGAAATTTCTTTACTTCAGATACGAAAGCTACAGTCGCCCCACCATCCACCCCACCGTGACCATTTGCATCCTAAAAAAATCTACCAGAATCACCCCCACGGGGAGGATTTGTCGTATCATCAGTTTTGCCGATGGTTTAAATCTGCCGCTCGTATGATAATCGGAAATTTTAAAAAATCCCGCGTGTATTTTAAAGCTGTTTCCGCCATTGTTCCAAAGTAGCCATATACGGTCATTGTTAATCGTTAAACAAAGCCTGCTCAACTTTCAGCTGATCCGCTTTTCTTGATACGCCTGTCAAAAATTTTACCCATACGCCTTTCAAGGAACATAAAAAAATCGTATGTTATTCAATTGAATGTTTTTTTTTTCATCATAGCAATCCTCGCCGTTAGGAAACAACGTAATTGAGTTATCCTCTAATTGAAGGGCTTCTTGAACAGATGCGACGGTTTGTCTGGGCATCATAAATTCATTTAAGAGCTGTTGGTTAAGAGAATTACCACCCATTACACCAAACGCTCCCACGACTTTATTATTCAAGCCCAAGCAACAGCCCACCGTCCACATCGAGTTTGGAATTAAGATTTTTGGTCCGTGTTGAGGGTATGTATCCACGTCGTCATGGAACGCCTCCATTGGTTGCACCGACTTATCCACCCCGGTTATTTCGTTTAGAGGACTAAGTGTCTCCTTAAATTTAACCTTTGATGTACCAGTGATCAGGTAAAGAGTTCCGCCACTTGGAGCACAATAGTGCTGAGCATATTGCACTATTTTCGTTTCGTACTTTTTCCACTGACCTCTGTTGAAACCTGCAATTTGCGGCACGCAGTTGGTGTAGGTGAAAGTGGCATAAGCACTTTCAAGGCTGTAACGTAAGATATTAACAGGAACGAGGTGGCCTCTGTCGTATAAACACGAGATAGGTTGGTTCTTATACAATTCATCACTTCCTTGATGAAGAGTCCCTGAAGATGAGAGAGTTGTAAAGTACACTGATGTCACTCACAAGCCAAGAAGTTTTGTTCTCGATTTATCCGCTAGGTAAATAAAGTTCTTACCCTCCCGATCACAGTTACGAAATGTTTTAAGTGAAAGATCTCTGTTGAGTCAAAGAAATGATTTGCTTAACATGATTAAATCATCACACATGACTTTTCCCACAAGTTTCTCCTCTTTCCATCTGTATTTTTGCTCCTTTGTACCTGCAGTGTAATATCGTCACATGTTTCGCGTCTACCGTTGCCCTTGTGTGTTTAAATTGCGTGAGAGAATAATGATGCATAATGTAAATGTATGTCTGCTTAAAATCTATCTATCTATCTATCTAGCTATCTATCTACCCACCAATCTATCCATCTATCCATCTATATATATATATAAAGAGAGAGAGATAAAAAAAAATGCGAGGATGGACAACTTCTGACGTAAAAAAAGGTAAAAAATTTAATAAAAACGTTTCGGTCAGAGACCTTCTCCAGTTATTTACTAAGATCTCTGAACAAAATGTTTTTATTCAATTTTATATATTTTTTACGTCAGAAGTTGTCCATCCTCGCATTTTTTTAAACTCTCTACGTTCGTGTTTGCTGTGAGATTTGGACGAGATTGTCAGCGGCGCGGTGCACCTTTGTTGGCCTGAGAGTTCTAGTAACAATTTATATATGTATATATATATATATATATATATATATATATATATATATAAGTGAAAGAATCCTCTTTAATTCTTTCACTTATATATACCCAGCTCTGCTACCACAGCATTGAGCACTTTATGCCAAGGTAGACTCTACCCCCACATTTATATATATATATATATATATATATATATATATATATATATATAAGTTTACGAAACATTCGGTCTCATCTCAGTATCTTATCGATCGCATAACGAGTGCGTGAAAGACGAAAACAACACGAACAAACGGACGTTGTAGTAGTGGAATGAGAAACGAATTTATTTTATGCCTAAATTACTTTATCACAAAAATAAATTATAATAACAAAACTAATTACCTTCAGTTTGTTTCCATGGGTCACCTTTAGGTCTTGCTACTGGGTTTGACATGGCTTTCTCGGCATCTTCGGCGGCAATCTTGTAAAGTGTGTACCGTGCAATTCCCCAAATATTATTATAGAAAATGGCATATTGATTGTCTGGGCAGAGGGGAAGGGTGACATCTTGCTGCTCTGGAAAGGTCGGTTTACCACCACGCAATGAGAATGTGTTAAGATCGCATTCCGGTACCATGCGACGTACTGGTTGTTCACCCAGGTGCTTTCCTTGCTCAACATAATCTTTGACACAAGAAAACGTTGTCTTTTTATTCATATTATCACATGTTTCTCAAAATTATGCTATATGCTTATCCTTCATAAAGCTTCTTCATTCAGATGAAGATGACGACTACCTCCTCAGGGGTCCGTGTGTTATTCCTCCATTCGATTCTCATTCAAGGGCAATGATTAAAGTTACTATTTAAATATTTGATAAATCAGTTTTTTTTAATTGTTTTGCTGAACAAAATTAGACCTTGAGTAAGAATATCTGTCTTTCCATGAAACATTCTTGAAAGAAATGCAGTAGAGGATCATTTGTAATTTTTATGTTAGCTCTATGAGCTCTACAGCAATTGAGTTTTCGTATACGAATCAATGAACCGGTAATCTGTCATTTATCGCCTGGCAATAAGGAGGGTAGGGGGAGGGGAGGGGGGGGGTAGTTGTAGTATTCTAATGATCCCCACTCATTTACAGTCAATTTCCTATTGTTCTCCTTTTGTACTCTGTAAGTAACGACTGATCCCCCTTTCATTCTCCTGAAAACCATATGAGCCCACCTTCCCCCAAAAAATATTACTTTGGCTCCAAAATCCTTCTTCCATCCCTCATTCCCTCCCCCCCTCCCTCCATGCGATAAATGTTGGTTGCTTCCTAGTGCAGAATTAATGATGTATTGTTCCGGTAAGGAGAAATTTGAAAAATCTTTGAAACACGTTTAATCGGCCATGAAGACCAAAATTGAAAAGTGACCGTAAAGTTTGAGGAAGGAGGCTCTCTCTTTCTTTCAGTTCTTTGGAGGACTGACTTACTTCTTTGAAGACTAGCGTAACCTTCTGCAGTTTAGTCAACGTTTATCTAACTTTCGCTATGTTATCTGCCATCCTCGCAAAATTAATAACAAACGATGAAAACTCGAGACAAAATTCAGTTTTCAATTACGCTTTGCTCGGCCACCAAAGCGTACACCAAATATCTCAGTTTTTCTTTTCTCCTAAAGATGCAACGATTTTCTGGTAATTACTAAAAAATCCTCTAAGAAAAAACTTCCGTCAAATTAAAATTAAAGTCCATCATAAGTTCTTTTGTTCTACTGTAAATTATTTTCAGCAGGTAACAGATACTGTTACTCAAAGTTTAATTTTGTCTATACATAGTTCAAAATTTGTCGATCAAACATCAATATGTGGAGGTTTACGTTTATTTCTTTTATCGGAATCGAATTAACAACCCACACAGAATCCACCACTTGAATAGGCTTGCTCTATGTTTGCAAAAATTTAAAAGTAACTACCGCCCTTTAATGTGTGTCTACTGAAGAACTGTAGCGTTTGAGACTGAGAAAAATATTTCCGCGTAAAATAAGTTCCAAGGGTGCCTCAGACAGACTAGCGCCCGCTAGCGTTTGAATTACAGTCCCAGAGGGCTTATTCGGGAGCAACGCTTAATCCAACGAATACAGTTTACGTGTGGGAAAGGGATTGGAAATAAAGGGAACACCTTTTTTACCTTTTCCTGAGGTTTTTGTCACATTCGTTACAGCCCATGTTAAAGTGGTTAGCTGAACTGCTACAAGCAATGCCAAGGGGAAAGCGAAACCAAGAAAGTTCATCTTCACCGTATCGTCACAGAGGGGTGCAACTGTCCAGCCTTATCTCAACTGCTGTTGTGATCTCTTCACTATGTTATGTTCTTCTTGGCTTTTAAGATTTTTGTGATTGAATACTTTACATAATCTATTTCGTCACAGTTACCACAGAGGAATTCATGGCATCTTAATGGATCTCATGGTTCACTTGGTCTCAATTTTTTGTGACATCCGATGTTGTCATCGTATAGAAGATGTCTTTCTTTAAAGCTGAAAGGGCTGCTTGAAACAAAAGATGTGAATACCTACAGGAAATAGAGTAGAGCTTTTAAAGTATCTTATTACATTCAGTCTGATTGAATAACCAGTTGATTTCGACTTTATTGCTGGTGACCTTGAAAAGTTTTTGTCTTAGTCAACCTGTTAGTTAATAAATACCTTAAAGGGAAATATTTTTACAAGTGTTTTAGCTTCTCCTCGGGAAAAAACATTAGCAACCGAACATTTTCAGCTGACAAATAAGCCACAAAGTAATATGTTTTCATCTTAAATGTGAAGCTCTTAAACACCATCTCCTCACTCCAACTACTTAAAAAAACTCTTACATATTTTCTCAATCTTAAATACCTCAAGATTAAGGAATCAACCTATCGATATGGTTGAAAATTCCAAATTTCGCAGAAGATAACGAATGACAAATTTATCCACCATATTGCTTGCGTGATGTCATAATGGCAGTTGTGATTTGACCAATATTAACCTCGGAGACGCCCCCTCCTTCCTGGTTTTAACATAGAGGGCTTAATTCTCGTATGATAGTCGCCATCGCTAGTTGTGTTTGGGTTTGTTCTTGACCTTGCTAAGAGTCCTCAACGGGAAGTTTTGTTCAGTTGTCGAAGATTGGTTGTTGTTAGGTACCTTGTTGTTCATTTCGAATGTCTTGTGAGATAGTTTTGGTGAGCGTTCTACAAATATGTTTACTCTGCCAAGGCCAGTTGTCCCATGAACCCACCCATGCCTACCGATAGGGTATTTCAGAGAGCGCACTTACGGCTAAATTTGTCGAAGAGAGACAAAGTCTCAGATAGTGAAATAAAGCTCCTGAACAGACTCTTATTGCCTCCGTTTACGCGAGTTGCTCAAAATAGATAACCAAAACAATCCAACACTCTGTTGGCGATGATTGAGCCCCTCCCCCCCTCCTCCGCTCTACCTGCGCGCTATGATACCCCAAAATCCTCTGACCCCAAAATCTTTTCGTCCTTATCTTGACTAAGTCATCTGCCATCCTCACAAAAACCTCCTAGGAATTCATGGCATCTTAATGGATCTCATGATTCACTTTCTCTCAATTTTTCTTAAATGATATTTTATGTTGTCATGGTAAAGCGAAAGGGACTGCTTGAAACAAAAGATGTGCATACAGGTAATTGGGAAGAGATTTTAAAGCAACTTATTACACGTAATTGACTTCGATACTGACGCTGGTGACCTTAGCAATTTTTTGCCTTTGTTAACCTGTAAATTAATAAGTATCTTTCGTGGAAAGTTTTATGCAAAGATGCTTCATATTCTTTTATCTTGAATTGAAACAGCAATCAACGTATCTCCTCAAACCCTAAAAAAGTAATGCCTTTACTGAGATGTTCAATTTGTTAACAATTAACGAAAAAACGGTTACTCGATTTTGTCGTGATGGAAATCTGGGCTTAACAAGATTGCGTTACTGCTGGTTATAAAATTTTAAAACCTCATGTGGACGTTTCGTGGCTTTTAATGGTTGAAAAGGGAAATTGTAATGTTCCTCGGTAGACCTTTTTGATCAATTTGATACGATCGAAGAAAGTTTTCGCAATGGAATCTCTTTCAGATAGAAGCCAAGCGATAAGACTCTTGGATAAAAAACAATTTTGCCTAAAGTCCTGACTAACACCCCAAGAACTCAGTCTCTGTCATTTTGGTCTTGTCCTTCAGTGATTGACAAACATATAATGTTATCAAAGGACGAAAAATGAATTAGTTGCAGGCGTAGGCTAAATGAAAAGTTTAATAAACAGAATGACCAGTCTAGGAGTGATTCTCACTTTCTAACCTTTATTTTTCAATCGAGTGCTTTTTGATTGCCTGTCGTTAAAGCAAAACAAAAGGAATCACAGCAATCAATCAGAGGAAAGAAAAAGATCTTTACAAGCAGATGCGAACTCGAAGTAAAAACAACCAGACTGCCTAAAGCGCGGGAAAACGCGGGCGACCAAGTCATGATTGTTGTTACTTTTACATCTAATTGGTTGAGAAAGTGACACGAGCTTTCTGGACCAATTACAGAACGAAGTAGAGTTAAACCGATGCAATCTTGGATTACTTTCGACTCTCTATTGAAAATTTCTCTAAAATAACGATAACAACCCTAATTATGATCTACGATGAAACGAGCTCTTCCAACAAATAAACTTTCCTAACTAAATACATCGACATCTACAATTAAAGATTTCAACTGCAATTTTTAAAATAAATCGATCTACTAAATAGTTTCTAAATCTAAGTTACGTTTAAGATAATAAGGAAATATAAGTGATTTTTACCGTTTTTCTCTGACATTCACTACCAAATAAATTGCCCCTAAAATGCTAAAACGATAAGGAAGAACTGAATTAAAACATTTCCTTTTCCAATGTCGAACAAGACGTTTCTTCCTAAACTAAAGAGGCGTACATTACCTGTTTAATTTTTTTTTGATGTGAAAAGTGGCAAAAATTCTTCTTTCGCTAAAAAGCAGAGTAGCACCATGGTCTTAAAATTAAACAAAATGTTCTTTCGACTGTTATGATATTAGCTACTAGATACAGTCAAATGAAGAACTTGCGCTATATATATTTTTTCTCATATAACTAATTCACATTGAGGTGCCAGCCTGTGAGAAGCAAAGGATTTGTTTTGTCAATTTCTAGCTTATAATATGTTCCACTTGCTCAGCACATCAGTATCTTATGAAACTTATAATTATAATTTTGACATTCTAGGTCTAAGGAGAAATGAATATTAAACCCTCTTCTCTAATAATTCATAATCCTTATGGAATTCGCTGTTTTCAAACTAAGTTTGCCTTTTATCTCGCAGAGTTTGATAAAAGGGAAAATTCAATTCTTCTGGGCCCAGCTGTTCGAAGGTCGATAAGCTCTAGCTCAAGGTTAAATTTTAATCTAGGTTTCTTTATTCCTTTATTCAAAAGCCTTTTTGGGATAATTTTCTGTGTTCTTTGAAGAGCATCAAATTCGACTGAATTTCTTTTAAAGCTTCCAGATCTGGTAAGCAAATTGGTAAGCAATTTCCAATACAAGGAATATTTTAAATCCCCCATTGATAGATACTTGAAACAAATATCAATTTTTGCTTCAGTAGCTCACAGCCACTTTGAAAATAATTCTCTGCGAAAATGCGTTATAAATGAAAGGAAAAAAACCCTACTCACACTTTGTAATAAAAAATAACTTGATTCCTTCCCCTTGTAAAAACTCTTGGATAGTATTGGTTAGCATCAGGATTGCGCTTAAAAATATTAATAGTATATGTGTATGATTCATTAGAAAGGTATTGCATCCTTTGACTCCTTGCTCGTGTTTTAGCGAAAGAAATAAATCATCTTTGTGTTGCCTACGAGCAGGTCGTCATTGTTAGGGCTTTGGCACAAGCGTTCGTCACCCGTTTGAGGCCCAGAGTAAGGCGAGAAGTCGGCAAGAGGTCTGGTACGAGGTATTATGAGTGCCAGACCCCTTGCAGACTCCTCCCTGGCTCGCTTTTCTCAACGCTTCAATACTTCACGCGGGCAAAATTGCTTGTGCTTAAGCGCCAATAAATATATTTGATTAGAAGTTTTGGTGTTTAGTATCACAGAGTATTTTACGAGTTATGCCGTATTTTATCGAGCCCGTAGGGCGAGTTAAATCACAAACCACGAGTAACGATACTCAGCGATACAACACACCAAAACGCCTAATAAGTTATTTATTATTCAACTGCTTTTTGTTCTGCCAAGTTTTTCTGCTCATTTCTTATATGGCAGGAAAAGCAAAGTGAATAGAGAAGCGTCTTTTTACAGTACAAAATAACCAACTGTCCAAATGACCGTACAATATCGCAAGATATTTGTACTTTACTTTGTGCTATTGGATAATAATAAGGGCTTACTCGCATGCTATCTATTGTCTGATATCAGTCATCAAGGACATTGAGTGTTAGGTGAAGATATAGCGGTTTTTGTGTATATAGATTTAACCTCTTGCGATTAAAATCCGTTTGTTTCTGATAGCTGAAAAAAAAAAAAGGAACCCTGCAGTTTAAGACCGTGAAAAAGCAGTATCAGGATAACAATAACAGCAGACGGACACACAACATTTAGACAGACAGACATTAAGATAGTCAGAAAGTCAATCAAATAAACATGGCGAAAATCAGTTGGTCAGAAAGATAGACATTCAGATAAAGAGGAAATCATTGACCGTCAGGTAGTCAGAAAGTCGGTCAGATAGAGAACTAGGCAGTCAGCCGTTAAGGCAGACAGACAAACAGACGGACAGACAAGCTGACAGGCAGACAGACTGACAGACAGACAGTTACACAGTCAATAAAAGGTAAGCGCAGGGTTTTCAATGAAAGCCAGTTACCCTCGATCTACCGCCGCCTTAATCAGACCTCTCACCGCTCTCGTGTTTGAGTTTTGCTGTACGCCCCCTTTTCCGGGCTCAGCCGCCTCTTCAGGCACCGTCGGCAGCCACTTATGGCAAACGCTATTGAAATCCCTGTCAGTGTCCAGTCCAAGAACATAAGACAGTATTCCGGAATTAGGCTCTGACCCAGACCCTTTTAATACGACCTCAAGGCCACCGCTTATGTCTGTACAAACACTTTAGTCAACTTTGATTGCTAAGATTGCTTATACCATGAAAGCGTCCCTGATGCAGTTAACAAATAGTCGTATTTACTTACAGTTCGATACAGGCAGGACCAGGTTTAAACTCGTCCTGTTCCATGAAAGCAAAGCACCTTGTGCTCACAATATCCTTTTTCGGTTTGTAATGTTTAAACTCGAAGAATATTGCGGTACCTGAATTGTGAAAACAATGAGAAGTCTTAACACGTTTTAACTGCCCAGTAACTAACAAGTGATTCTCTGTTCTGGTCACTGTACATTTTAACTTGAAAAAATTTTAGGAGAATTTTGGCTTTATTAAGGCCTATTTACACGGCACAACTTTGTCGCATGCGACAAGCTTACGACAGGCCTACGACATGACTTAAGAGTCGTAAGCGAGTTGTAGGTTTGATTTACACGAAACAATTCGTGTCGTAAGCCTGTCGTAAGCTTGTCGCATGCGACAAAGTCGTACCGTGTAAATAGGCCCTTAGAAGGTAACATCTTCCTCCTGAGAACTTTGTTTTATCACCTGCTCGATTGACATGGCAAGGAGAAGTTTTACATTATTTTTTAACTTCCGGGAAGTTAAAACAGATAAGGCTGGATTTGTCAGAATAAATCAAACATGTGCAGAGTGAAAACCATGTAAGACAAATTGAAGGGATGTACGGAAAAAGCTCCTTATTGTGACTTCTGATTGACTACACAATTTTCCTTTCAAATTTCCCTGTGTTCCCTTGTGAAACAGTGGGGAGAAGAAGATGCTGCATCACAGCCTTTTTCTGTGTTCCCTTTCAATTAAATACTGACCATTCAAAAAAAAAAATTTGGTCAAAACAGAGCTTTTAAATTTGAAATCAACGAATTGTACTGGCTTGGTACTCATTGAATTTGTTAGAAATGAATCAAACTTCCTCTTCTGAAATCTTATTTAGCTGTGATTGGTGGAATTCTCTCCTTTTTTTTAAGAGTCCTCCCTTTTACAATGTTTTTTTTTGACAAAGAGCCCAATAGACACATGGAATTCCAAAATAAAAAATACAACAACTCTAACCTCTTGGAAGTTTCTCTATAGGCTTTTGAATTTCTACATCAGTATCAAAGTTGATAAACTTTCCATTAACTCTGTTTGAAGTGGGTGTATCTTGAGCTGGGGTGACATTCACACCATTGGCATCTGTAGAGAGAAAACACTCAATAGTTCAATATAAATTTTGCTGCATTAATTTGTTAGCTCTTTACACCCTAAATATCAGTATGCATATTCTCCATACTGTTCTCCTTACATTTCCTAAGGTGCTGGTAAGGAGAATGTACCTAACAATCAAGAACTTCTTTTGTTGGTGATCATTTCGTTTATTCTTGTGACCCTATGTGTGTTTTAGGAATGAAATTGAGAGGAGAAATTACATGCTCATGGTGACTCTTAGGGGTTAAAGGAATTAGTTAACATCCCCTACTCCTTGGCATTATAATAATCATTGATTGTTACCTTTCACAGAAACAGTAAAAAATGGATTAATGTACACATGGGCATCCTTCAGTCCAATCTGGTTGATTCTTACAACAAGTCGATGATATCCTTCTTCGAATGGGATACGCGGCAACAAAGACCCTCCTTCGGCTTAAAAAACAAGAAAAAAGATGAACATCAATATGTAAGATTAATATCTGAAAAAAGGTTGTGGTTGTTTAACATGCTAAATACATGACCAGATTATTTCAACTGAGTACTGTTACTGATAGTTCTCTTCTGTAAGTTTCTAGAACTCTTTCATAAATGGTGTGCCACACTGCTGTTTTTATTGCATTTCCGTAAATTAGCCTTTTCAATCAGTCGGTATAAGCATGTTTAAAAACAATTGCAATATCAGGAATTTTCATTCAATCAAAAGCACCATTAATTTTCAAGGGCATAGAAGAGTATTAATCATGCCCAACTCTAATTTTGAGGTAACTATCGCCCTATCTGAAAATGGGATCCTGGGCAGTATAAGTAATCTGTGTCACACACTGAACTGTATGATTACTGAGAGTAAAAGACACCAGACATAGTGATATTCTATGCCAGAGTACGCTGGTGTTAGTAATAACTTGAATGCCTATAAGATCTTAAAGTGTGTTCATGCATTAAAAAAGGAAAGAACTCACCAACTGAAGAAACATGCTCAGTTCCATTTTCATCTCCATATTCTGTTACATCAGTATCACTAACAAAATTTATAAAAATATCATCTACTCAATAATAATTAAATGAACAATTAAATAGGTAGGAATTTGCATTTTCAGTCAGCTTTTAGAAATTTTTGGGGCTAATACAGAAAAGAAAAAAAAGTTGTAGTTGTAAAATCTATTTCGTAACCATTGTGTGACTTAACAGATATGATCACGATTGCATAAGAGATTTCGGCAAAAATGGTGTTTGAATGCTGTAAAGAGCATTTTGGGAGAAACTGCTTTGAAACTCGAAGCAAAACAAATTATTTTGATCTGTAAAGGCTCTTATAGGTTAGTTGTAGAAAAAAAAAAGCTGGGAAAATTGAATAAACTCATGTAAGTTGACCCGGCTCAGGGTGACACTAATGTCTACCCGAGATGGCTAATCTACAAGCGATAAAATAGTCACGGAAACAGATATTAAGTCAATATCTTATGTGGATTACTGACGACCACATAGATTAATTAGAATGTAAAAATTGTATAATCGTTTGCTTACGGGTGTGGAGAATGTGCTATTTGTTGACTTCCGGTTGACACGCTTTTGTTGTGATAACAGCTATTTTAAGAGGCTTCCTACTCGGCGCTGGTAAAAAGCCCGAAACTAATTTTTCCACCCCATTTTAGACCAGCATTTATTCTCACAAGAATATCAATTTCAAGTGGAGTAAGATTTAAGTCAAGTTGCAAAGACTTCAATAGCAATGTTGAAAGCACGAAACGGTTCTTTCTATGATGCGAATGCAAAAGGGCGAATTTTATGGGAAGGTACCAATCGCGTATTTTTCGGATGCCTTTCAGGACATTTTGGCTCGTGACGGTTTTTTTATTTTATTTTATGGAGGTTTTAAAGGATATTACTAGAAAAAAATCTTATCACGTTTCTTAAGCCACTATAGGGTATCTTCAGAGAAAATATGAAAAATCTTGATTTTTCGAGATGTGCCACGAATTTTCATTTTCGCTCGGTCTTAGTGGACATTCTCTCTAAATGCTTCCAGTCTACCTTCATTATGAAGTTTCTCTTGTGTCTGCACACCGCGGCCATTGCTATCGTTATTGTGGTGAGTAAATTGGAATGTGAAGTTATCACATATGTCATCCCCAGTCACGGCGCTGACTTGAGTTTCGTTGAGTAAATTTTTTGGAGGAAATAAGATCAAAAGCCTGAAAATATTCCTTTATTTGGATAACTATGAACAAAAAGATGTGAAAGTAGAAGCTCTTTCACAGACATTCTCCAAAACTTTACTAAAGAGTTATAATCAGAAGTTACGATGATTAAATCTATATTATCATCATTATTATTATCATTAGTGTTCCAAGTTCCAAGCTCACACTCGGTCCACGCCACCATCCTTGTTTGATCTTAACCATTAAATCATTCAATTTACAATAGAATTAGCCCTCCTTCGGTGAGAATACTCTGTGAAATGATTCCCAGATGTCCACCTACTAAAGATTTAATTTTAACCGTGATCAGTGAAGTTTTCGTACTCTATTTCGTTACGATGTTTTGTCAGCATTTGGAATCACACAATTGATATTTCAGCGGTTTTTTGATCAAGTGACGTAAGACCAAGAGTAAAGTAATTCCCCAAATGGAACAAAGTAACCATAAAAGGTTTATGAGAGCTGAAAGTAAACGCCACGATTATAGACTTGAAAACATGGATAATCAAGTCGCGATTGGAGTTGAGTACTTTCTCTGATCTGATTGGTCGATTGACTGGCAATTGCTTGCGAGTAGGCCGTCAATATCAGTACTTCTGTACGGGCGTTTATTACCCACGACAAAGTAAGTATCAGGCCGTGAGAAAAAACAAAACAAAACAAAACCGGCGAGGCAAGGGGTCTAGGCTCATTATTAGTGCCACACCCTCCCTGCAAACATTTCCCCAGGCTCGTCACAAATCTTCTTGTGGGTGGAGAAACGCACCTGCCGCAGGGCCAATAATGATCGAGGGCCTGCTCGCCTGCAGCCGCTCGTAGGATACGATCGCACAAGTTTATAAACCAATCGCGGAGTGCAATGATGCAAAAGAAATCCATCACGGGCAATTGAGCTAAGGCACTCATTTGAAGATTGCTGTGAGTTAGATCATGTGATTTTATCACGGCCCACACTCTCAAGTAAAATGATCTGAGGGATTTGTCTCATTCGAATGGAATAATTATTGAGAGGTCTAATGTAGGAAGTTATATGGATTGGTTCCCTGCGAATTTGAACGAAGCCTCTTAACTGGGGTGGGAAATTACTCAAAAAAATCCAGTGAAAAAGTAAAGGCCATGATGTACAGTTCGATATCAGATCTTCGACAAAATGTTTGGGACAACCTTAAATTTCGTTTAATTTCTTAGATTACAGTTAATTGACTCGTTGATTCCACTTCTTCGTTACAATCTATAGATTGTTTAGTAGATAAAGTAGGATGCAAATTTTGAACACAAAGGATGGAAATACAAGCTTTAAACACCTCTTTCTAACCGAGTTCATAACTAACAGTACAACTCGAGGAAAACGAATTACTAAGATATTTATTATATTGTGGGGTTCAGATAGATGAAATACGACCGGTTTAATTGACCAATCATAGCGACGTATTAACTGAGATATGATGACAATTGTGCATTGATATGAATCTGGTTATTTCATGCAAGATGCCTCCAAGATTCCTGTCAAGGATTTTAGCAATACTCCTTTCAAGAAACATAATTAAATCATATTTCATTCAATTTAACGTTTTTTTCTTGGTCATAGCAGTCTGAGCCTAAAGGAAACAAGTCAATTGTTGGATCTTCTAATCGAAGGGTGTTTTCAACAGATTTGACGGTTTGTGAGGACATCAAAATTACATTTAAGATCCTTTTTTCAAAAGAATTATGACCCATTACACCAAAAGCTCCCACAACTTCGTTATCCAAGTTCAAACAACAGCCTACTGTCCATATTGAGTTTGGAATTGCGATCTTTTGGTTTACATCCACGTCGTTGTGGAACCACCTCATAGGCTCCACCCTCTTGACTATTGTTTTAACTGGATGACTACCTGTTCTGCTAAATGAAACCGATGATATGCCGGTGATTAGGAAAAGAGTTCCGCCTTCTGAAGAACAAGTTTGCTGGGCATATTTCTTTATTTTCCGTTCGTACTTTCCCCACTGACCTTTGTTGAAACCTGCAATTTGCGGCACGGAGTTGGTGAAGGTGAAAGTGGCAAGAGCACTTCCAGTGCTGTAACGTAAGATATCAACAGGAACGAGGTGGCCTCTCTCGTATCTACCCTGGATTGGTTGGTCCCGATACAATGCATTGCTTCCTTGATGAATCCCTGAACATGAGAGAGTTTTAAAGTACACTGATGTCACTCACTAGTCAAGAAATTTTGTTCTCGGATGATCCGCTAGTTAAATAAAGTTGTCACCCTCCCGATCTTAGTTACGAAATGTGTAAGTGAAAGAGCTCAGTTAAGTCAAAGAACTGATTTGCTCAACATGATTAAACTATCGATCATGCATGAATTTTCCCACAAGTTTCTCCTGTTTCCGTCCGTATGGTTGCTCCATTGTACTTGCAGTGTAATACCGTCGCATGTTTTGCGTGTACCGTTGCCCTAATATGGTAAAATGGGGTGATAGAATAATGATGCATAATATAAATGTATATCTAGCTAATATCTAGCTATCTATTGTCTATCTATCTATGTCTATCTATCTATCTATGTCTATCTATCTATCTATGTCTATCTATCTGTATAAAAACATACATGTATATATATTTATATACGCCCTTATATACATATATCAGTGTCTTATTCGTGTCTCTCTTTGATGAGAAAACAAAGATGTATATATATATTTCATGTATATTTTCAAATTGCAACGTTTTTGAAAACGGTTGTTTATTTTATATCTATCTTTCTATCTATCTATCAATCTATCTATATATATATATATATATCTATCTATATTTATACATATATGTATATATTTCCTAGTGTTTGAACTTTAAGTTGACGATCTCTCTCTATATATATCTACTTCTCTATATATATCTGTATCTCTATATGTAGCGTAACTTAAAGTTCAAACACTAGGAAATATATACATATATGTGCAATATGCATGTATGTATATATATATATATATATATATATATATATATAAAGTGTAAAATTTTGACTTACGTAAAACAGTGCTCAATACATAGAAGTAGAGCTACGTATTTATTGTGGGAGGAAAAAGACAAATAAACTACCAGTTCATCCCTACCGACCTGTTTCGTGGTTGCCCACTCATCAGGGGATTTCCCACTTACATCCCCTGATGATATATATATATAAGTAAGTCCGATGTATGTTTCAGTGATGCGGAGCGGCTTGGTCGAAGGATGCTTTGTAAGATGAAAGGGACGACAGTCTTTTGTTGATGCTGGCCGGTATGTTCTTTGTGGTGGATGGTGGGTGGTAGCTCTCGCGGTGGACTGTCGTCTCTTTCATCTGACAAAGCATCCTCCGCCATACCAAAAAGCACTCGACGAATGCGGACACCGATACACTCTACTACTCACCACCCACGACTAACAACCGAAAAAACAGACAACAGAACAACATTCTCTGGTACAACCCCCCATTCAGCAAAAACGTCAGCACCTATATCGGACACAGATTCCTTGCCCTAGTAGACAGGCACCTCCCGAAAGACCACATGGCATAGGGTAAAATATAAATGGACTGGACTATTTTTTGGACCATTTTTTTGGACACCATTAATACTTAGGGAGGGGTGGGATGAAGTCTATCAGTACTGAAGGAGGGGTGGGAGGCAGAGTGTTATTACCCAGGGAGGGGCGAGAGACGGACTATTACTACGCAGGTAGGGGTGGGAGGTGGTTGTAATAGTAAACACTACTGGTTAATGGAGAGTTAATGGAGGGGTAATCTAAACGATGAAGGCACTAGACAGGAGTGTCGAAACGTTGGGTCTATAAATTGTAACGTCTTCGGTTACATTCATTAAATCTGCAAACCAGAGTAGCATCAAACCATGACCAAGATCGAGTAAAAGCTCCATTAACCAGTAGTGTTTACTATTACAACCACCCCCCACCCATCCCTGAGGCCGAACGGCTGAAACGTCGTGTATTAAACTCGTCTAGAACAGTCAAGAGTTGACCTCTTCGTTACGTCCTTATGGTACACTTAACTATAAATTCACGTCGAGACATTGTATCCTGTAGATCCTCTTACTGGGAGTTCATCGTTAGGTATACCAATTCTGCGCTGCTTATATATATATATATATATATGTATGTATGTATGTATGTATGTATGTATGTATGTATGTATGTAGGTATATATTTCCAAGTGTTTGAACTTTAAATTTACGAAATATTCACATAACCTCATCTCAGCATTTTATCGATGGCATAAGGAGTGCGTGAAAGACCAAAACAACATGAACGAACGGACGTTGTAGCAGTGGAATGAGAAACGATTTTATTTTTTCCTAAATTTCTTCATCAAAAAAGTAAATTATAACAGTAACACTAATTAACTTACCTGGCGTCTGATTCGGTTGCCATGGGTCACCTGCAGGTCTTGGTACTTGGGTTGCCGTGGCTTGTTCGGAGGTAATCTTGTAGAGTGAGTAACGTGCAATTCCCAAATTATTATCGTGGAGAGTGGCATAATACTCGCCTTGGCAGAGGGGAAGGGTGACACCTTGCTGCTCATGAAAGATTGGTCTCTCATTATGCAACGAGAATGTGTTAAGATTGCATGCTGATAACTTGCGACGTACTGGTTGTTCATTCAGGTGTTTTCCTTGCTCATCGTAATCTTTGACAAAAGAAAAGGTTGTCTATTTATTCATATTATCATAAATTTCTCAAAATCATGCTAGATGCTTATCCTTCATAGAGCTTCTTCATTCGGATGAAGATGACGACTATCTCCTTAGGGATCCGTGTGTTATTCCTCCATCGATTCTCATTCAAGGGTAATGATAAAAGTTAATATTTAAATCTTTGATAAATCAGTATTTTTTAATTGTTTTTTCTGAGCAAAATTAGACCTCGAGTAAGAATATCTGTCTTTCTGTAAAATACTCTTGAAAGAAATGCAGTAGAGGATCATTTATAATTTTCATGTTAGCTCTATGATCTCTACAACAAGTGAGTTTTCGTATAACGAATCAATCAACCGGTCATTTGTCATTTATCGCCTGGCAAAGAGGAGGGTAGGGGGAGGGAGGGGGGGTAGTGTAGTATTCTAATGATCCCCACTCATTTACAATCAATTTCCTATTGTTCTCCTTTTGTACTCTGTAAGTAACGACTGATCCCCCTTTCATTCTCCTGAAAACCATGTGAACCCTCCTCCCCCCAAAAAATATTACTTTGGCTCCAAAATCCCTCTTCCATCCCTCATTCCCTCCTCCCCTCCCCCCCATGCGATAAATGTTGGTTGGTCCCTAATGCAGAATTAATGATGTATTGTTACGGTTAGGAGAAATTTGAAAACATCTTTGAAACACGTTTAATCGGCCATGAAGACCAAGATTGAAAAATGACCGTAAAGTTTTAGGAAGGAAGCTCTCTCTTTCTTTCAATTCTTTGGAGGACTGAGTTGCGTCTTTGAAGACTAGCGTAACCTTCCACAGTTTAGTCAACGTTTATCTAACTTTCGCTAAGTAATCTGCCATCCTCACAAAATTAATTAAAAAAGATGAAAACTCGAGACAAAAGTCAGTTTTCAATTACGCTTTGCTCGGCCATCGAGCGTACACCAAATTTCTCAGTTTTTCTTTTCTCCTAAAGATGCAACGATTTGCTTGTAATAACTAAAAAATTCTCGAAGAAAAAACTTCCGCCAAACTGAAATTGAAGTCCATCATAAGTTCTTTTGTTCTACTGTAAATTGTTTTTAGCAAGTAACAGATACTGTTACTCAAAGTTTCATTTTGTCTATACATGGTTCAAAATTTATCCATCAAACATCAATATGTGGAGGTTTAAGTTTAGATCTATTATCGGAATCGAATTAACAACCCACACAGAATCCACCGCTTGAATAGGCTTGCTCTATGTTTGCAAAAATGTAAAAGTAACCAGCGACCTTTAATGTGTGTCTAATAAAGAACTGTAGCGTTTGAAACTGAGAAAAAAATTCCGCGTAGAATAAGTTCTAAGGGTGCCTCAGACAAACTTTGCCCGCTCGCTCGCGTTTGAGTCATGATAGTCCCAGAGCGCTTATTCGGGAGCAACGCTTAATCCAATGAACACAGTTTACGTGTGCGAAAGGGATTGGAAATAAAGGGAACGCTTTTTTACCTTTTCCTGAGGTTTTTGTCACATTCGTTGCGGCCCATGTAAAAGTGGTTAGCTGAACTGCCACAAGCAACACCAAGGTGAAAACAAAACCAAGAAAGTTCATCTTCACCGTATCGTCACAAAGGGGTACAACTATCCAAGCTTATCTCGACTGCTGTTGTGATCTCTTCACTATGTTCTGTTCTTCTCGGCTTTTAAGATTTTGTGATAGAATACATTACATAATCTATTTCGCCTCAGTTACAACAGAGGAATTCATGAAATCTTAATGGATCTCATGGTTCACTTTGTCTCAATTTTTTTTTGACATCCCATCTTGTCATCGTATAGAAAAAGTCTTTCTTTAAGGCTAAAAGGACTAGTTGAAACAAAAGATGTGAATACCTACAGGAAATAAAGTAGAGCTTTTAAAGTATCTTATTACATTTAGTCTGATTGAATAACCAGTTGATTTCGACTTTATTGCTGTGACCTTGGAAATTTTTTGTCCTAGTCAACCTGTTAGTTAATAAATACCTGTAAGGGAAATATTTTACAAAAATGTTTTAGCTTCTTCCCGTGAAAAAATTAGCAACCGAACATTTTCAGCCGACAAATAGGCCACTAAGTAATATGTTTTCATCCGAAATAGGGAGCTCTTGAACACTATATCCTTACTCCAACTACTTACAAAAAGCCTTACATATTTTCTGAATCTTAAATACCTCACGATTAAGGAATCAACGTATCTAAATCAAGGATTTTGTTGTTAGGTACTTTGTTGCTCATTTCGAATGTCTCGTGAGATTGTTTTGGTGAGCGTTCAAAAAATATGTTTACTCTGCCACAGTTAGCTGTCCCATACGGCCAAATATGCTTAAGATAGGGTATTTAAGAGCGTGTACCCAGGGTTGAATTATTAGAAGAGAGACAGAGTCTCATAGAGTGAAATGAACCTCCTGAAAAGACTTCTGGTGCCTCCGTTTACGTGAGTTGCTCAAGCTAGTTAACCTAAACAGTCCAACACTCCGTTGGCGATGATTGACCCCCCCCCTCCCCTTCCGTTCCACCTGAAAACCATATGACCCAAACTCTTTTCACCCCAAAATCTTTGGTCCAAATCTTGACTACGTCATCTGCCATCCTCGCAAAAACCACCTAGGAATTCATGGCATCTTAATAGATCTCATGATTCACTTCCTCTCAATTTCTTTTGATATCCCATGTTGTCATGGTAAAGCTGAAAGGACTGCTTGAAACAAAAGATGTGCATTAAGGTAGTAGGGAAGATATCTTATGGCATCTTATTACACTCAGTCTAATTGAATAACCAATTGACTTCGACTGTGATGCTGGTGACCTTAGCAATTTTTTACCTTTATTAACCTGTAAATTGATAAATATCTTTCGTGGAAAGTTTTATACAAAGATGCTTCATTCTCTTTTATTTTCAATTGAAAAAGCAATCTACGTATTTCCTCAAACCCTCAAAAAGTGATTCCTTAAAACCTGTCACTGAGATATTCAATTTGTTAACAATTAATGAAGAAACGGTACTCGATTTTGTCATGATGGAAATTTAGGGCTAACAAGATTGCGTTAATGGTGGTTATTAAATTCTAAAACCTCATGTGCACGTTTTGTGGCTTTAAATGGTTGAAAAGAGAAATTGCAATGTTCCTTGAAAGACCTTTCTGATCAATTTGATACGATTGAAGAAAGTTTTCACAGAGGAATCTCTATCAGATAAAAGCTAATCGATAGGACTCGTTGATGAAAAACGAATTTTGCCTTAAGTCCTGACTAACACCCCAAGAACTTAGACTCTGTCTTTTTGGTCTTGTCCTTTAGTAATTGCCAAGCATACAATGTTATCAAAGGACGAAAACTGAATCAGTTGCAGGCGTAAGCTAAATGAAAAGTTTGACAAACAGAATGACCAGTCTAGGAGTGATTCTCACTTTCTAACTTTTATTTTTCAATCGAGTGCTCTTTGATTGCGTGTCGTTAAAGCAAAACAAAAGGAATCACAACAATCAATCAGAAGAAAGGAAAAGATCTTTACAAGCCGCTGCGAACTCGAGGTAAAAACAACCAAACTGCCTAAAGCGCGGGAAAACGCGGGCGGCCAAGTCATGATTGGTGTTACTTTTGCATCTCATTGGTTGAAAAAGTGACACGAGCCTTCTGGACCAATTACAGAACGAAGTAGAGTTAAACCGATGCAATCTTGGATTACTTTCGACTCTCAATCGAAAATGTCTCTAATGATAATGATAAGAACCCTAATTATGATATACGATGAAAAGAGCTCTTCCAACAAATAAACTTTCCTAACTAAATACATCGACATCTACAATTATAGATTTCAACTACAATTTTTAAAATAAATCGATCTACTAAATAGTTTCTAAATCTAAGTTACGTTTAAGATAATAAGGAAATATACGTGATTTTTACCGTTTTTCTCTGACATTCACTACCAAATAAATTGCCCTTAAAATGTTAAAAACATTAAAACATTTCCTTTTCCAATGTCGAACAAGACGTTTCTTCCCAAACTAAGAACTTGCGCTATATTTTAACGGTGTAAAAACTTGTAACTAATTCACGTTGAAGTACCAGCCTGTGAGAAGCAAAGGATTTGTTTCGTCAATTTCTAGCTTATAATATGTTCCACTTACTTAGCACATCAGTCTCTTATGAAACCTATAATAATAATTTTGACATTCTAGGTCTAGGGAGAAATGAATATTGAACCCTCTTCTCTAATAATTCATAATCCTTCACAGGACGAAATTGCAAGAATCCGTAAACGGAAACGTGGCAGAAACATGTTAAACCGTTCCGGAAACAAGACGGATAACCTGTGTTTCCGTTACCGGTTTCGTGACGTTTTCTCGCGTTTCCGTTGTTGCGTATACAACGGAACCGGACCACTTTTACGTAAACATAACGGAAACATGGAGTTGCATGTTTCCGCCACGTTTCCGTTTACGGATTCTTGCAATTTCGTCCTGTGCTTGTGGAATTCGCTGTTTTCAAACTAAGTTTGCTTTTTATCTCGCAAAGACTTTGATATAAGGGCAAATTCAATTCTTCTGGCGAACACTGTAAAACTAACATATTTCTTTAAAATAGCTACATATAACTAGTTCCCACGATACAAAAACTCATTACAGAGCCAGCGGATTTTAAAGAAATATGTTGATAAGCGCTAACCCAAAGTTAAATTTTAATCTAGGTTTCTTTATTCCTTTATTCAGAAGCCTTTTTAGGATAATTTTCTGTGTTCTTATAAGAGCATCAAAGAGCCATATTCTAGACAAAAAGGAATTCGACTGAATTTTCTTCTAAAGCTTTCAGATCTAAATCAGGTTTGACGCTAACCCGGGGTTATCTTAACCCAGCTTTAAACAACCCGGCCTTGGCGAACACTGTAAAACTAATACATTTCTTTAGAATTCGCTGGCAGGTAATGATTTTTTGTATCGTGGTAAACTAGTTATATTTTAGTGTTGTAATTAATTATGATACTGATACACCGTAATACAAATGGTACGCAATTTCCAAGACAAGGAGTATTTTAAATCCCTCATCGATAGATACTTGAAACAAATATCAATTTTTGCTTCAGTAGCTCACAGCCACTTTGAAAATAATTCTCTGCGAAAATGCGTTATCAATGAAAGAAAAAAAAACCCTACTCACACTTTGTAATAAAAAATAGCTTGATTCCTTCCCCTTGTAAAAACTCTTGGATAGTTTTGGTTAGCATCAGGATTGCGCTTAAAAAATTTTAATAGTATATGTGTATGATTCAGTAGAAAGATATTGAATCCTTTGACTCCTTGCTCGTGTTTCAACAAATGAAATAAATCATCTTTGTCTAGCCCACGAGCAGGTCGTCATTGTTAGGGCTTTGGCACAAGCGTTCGTCACCCGTTTGAGGCCCAAAGTAAGGCGAGAAGTCGGCAAGAGGTCTGGTACGAGGTATTATGAGTGCCAGACCCCTTGCAGACTCCTCCCTGGCTCGCTTTTCTCAACGCTTCAATACTTCACGCGGGCAAAAAAATGCTTGTGCTTAAGCGCCAATAAATATATTTGATTAGACGTTTTGGTGTGTAGTATCACAGAGTATTTTACGAGTTATGCCGTATTTTATCGAGCCCGTAGGGTGAGTTAAATCCCAAACCACGAGTAACGATACTCAGCGATACAACACACCAAAACGCCTAATAAGTTATTTATTATTCAACTGCTTTTTGTTCTGCCAAGTTTTTCTGCTCATTTCTTATATGGCGGGAAAAGCAAAGTGAATAGAGAAGCGTCTTTTTGCAGTACAAAATAACCAACTGTCCAAATGACCGTACAATATCGCAAGATATTTGTACTTTACTTTGTGCTGTTGGATAATAATAAGGGCTTACTCGCATGCTATCTATTGTCTGATATCAGTCATCAAGGACATTGAGTGTTAGGTGAAGATAAAGCGGTTTTTGTGTATATAGATTTAACCTCTTGCGATTAAAATCCGTTGGTTTCTGATAGCTGAAAAAAAAAAGGAACCCTGCAGTTTAAGACCGTGAAAAAGCAGTATCAGGATAACAATAACAGCAGACGGACACACAACATTTAGACAGACAGACATTAAGATAGTCAGAAAGTCAATCAAATAAACATGGCGAAAATCAGTTGGTCAGAAAGATAGACATTCAGATAAAGAGGAAATCATTGACCGTCAGGTAGTCAGAAAGTCAGAGGGACAAGGCAGTCAGACAGACAAGCTGACAGGCAGACAGACTGACAGACAGACAGACAGTTACACAGTCAATAAAAGGTAAGCGCCGGGTTTTCAATGAAAGCCAGTTACCCTCGATCTACCGCCGCCTTAATCAGACCTCTCACCGCTCTCGTGTTTGAGTTTTGGTGTACGCCCACTTTTCCGGGCTCAGCCGCCTCTTCAGGCACCGTCGGCAGCCACTTATGGCAAACGCTATTGAAATCCCTGTCAGTGTCCAGTCCAAGAACATAAGACAGTATTCCGGAATTAGGCTCTGACCCAGAATCTTTTAATACGACCTCAAGGCCACCGCTTATGTCTGTACAAACACTTTAGTCAACTTTGATTGCTAAGATTGCTTATACCATGAAAGCGTCCCTGATGCAGTTAACAAATAGTCGTATTTACTTACAGTTCGATACAGGCAGGACCAGGTTTAAACTCGTCCTGTTCCATGAAAGCAAAGCACCTTGTGCTCACAATATCCTTTTTCGGTTTGTAATGTTTAAACTCGAAGAATATTGCGGTACCTGTATTGTGAAAACAACGAGGAGTCTTAACACGTTTTAACTGCCCAGTAACTAACAAGTGATTCTCTGTTCTGGTCACTGTACATTTTAACTTGAAAAAATTTTAGGAGAATTATGGCTTTATTAAGGCCTATTTACACGGCACGACTTTGTCGCATGCGACAAGCTTACGACAGGCCTACGACATGACTTAAGAGTCGTAAGCGAGTTGTAGGTTTGATTTACACGAAACAATTAGTGTCGTAAGCTTGTCGTAAGCTTGTCGCATGCGACAAAGTCGTACCGTGTAAATAGGCCCTTAGAAGGTAACATCTTCCTCCTGAGAACTTTGTTTTATCACCTGCTCGATTGACATGGCAAGGAGAAGTTTTACATTATTTTTTAACTTCCAGGAAGTTAGAACAGATAAGGCTGGATTTGTCAGAATAAACCAAACATGTACAGAGTGTGAACCATGTAAGACAAATTGAAGGGATGTACGGAAAAAGCTCCTTATTGTGACTTCTGATTGACTACACCATTTTCCTTTCAAATTTCCCTGTGTTCCCTTGTGAAACAGTGGGGAGAAGAAGATGCTGCATCACAGCCTTTTTTCTGTGTTCCCTTTCAATACTGACCATTCAAAAAAAAAAATTTGGTCAGAACAGAGCT
Organism: Pocillopora verrucosa; assembly: GCF_036669915.1. NCBI lineage: Eukaryota > Metazoa > Cnidaria > Anthozoa > Scleractinia > Pocilloporidae > Pocillopora > Pocillopora verrucosa. The sequence goes on from NC_089318.1 coordinate 3,292,468, forward strand.
TTTAATTTCAAATCAACAAACTATACTGGCTTGGTACTCAGTGAATTTGTTAGAAATGAATCAAACTTCCTCTTCTGAAATCTTATTTAGCTGTGATTGGTGGAATTCTCTCCCTTTTTTTTAAGAGTTATCCCTTTGACAATGTTTTTTTTTGACAAAGAGCCCAACAGACACATGGAATTCCAAAATAAAAAATACAACAACTCTAACCTCTTGGAAGTTTCTCTATAGGCTTTTGAATTTCTACATCAGTATCAAAGTTGATAAACTTTCCATTAACTCTGTTTGAAGTGGGTGTATCTTGAGCTGGGGTTACATTCACACCATTGGCATCTGTAGAGAGAAAACACTCAATAGTTCAATATAAATTTGCTGCAGTTATTTGTTAGCTCTTTACACCCTAAATATCAGTATGCATATTCTCCATACTGTTCTCCTTACATTTCCTAAGGTGCTGGTAAGGAGAATGTACCTAACAATCAAGAACTTCTTTTGTTGGTGATCATTTACTTTATTCTTGTGACCCTATGTGTGTTTTAGGGATGAAATTGAGAGGAGAAATTACATGCTCATGGTGACTCTTAGGGGTTAAAGGAATTAGTTAACATCCCCTCCACCTTGGCATTATAATAATCATTGATCGTTACCTTTCACAGAAACAGTAAAAAATGGATTAATGTACACATGGGCATCCTTCAGTCCAATCTGGTTGATTCGTACAACAAGTCGATGATATCCTTCTTGGAATGGGATACGCGGCAACAAAGACCCTCCTTCAGCTTAAAAAACAAGAAAAAAGATGAACATCATTATATGACAGAGCAAAAATACAACAAAAATGAACAAATGTATGACATATGTAAGATTAATATCTGAAAAAGGGTTGTGGTTGTTTAACATGCTAAATACATGACCAGATTATTTCAACTGAGTACTGTTACTGATAGTTCTCTTCTGTAAGTTTCTAGAACTCTTTCATAAATGGTGTGCCACACTGCTGTTTTTATTGCATTTCTGTAAACTAGCCTTTTCAATCAGTTGGTATAAGCATGTTTTAAAAACAATTGCAATATCAGGAATTTTCATTCAATCAAAAGCACATTAATTTTCAAGGGCATAGAAGAGTATTAATCATGCCCAACTCTAATTTTGAGGTAACTATCGCCCTATCTGAAAATGGGATCCTGGGCAGTATAAGTAATCTGTGTCACACATTGAACTGTATGATTACTGATAGAAAAGACACCAGACATAATGATGTTCTATGACAGAGTACACTGGTGTACTCAAGTAATAACTTGAATGCCTATAAGATCTTAAAGTGTGTTCATGCATTAAAAAAGGAAAGAACTCACCAACTGAAGAAACATGCTCAGTTCCATTTTCATCTCCATATTCTGTTACATCAGTATCACTAACAAAAACAGAAAAAAAAGTTGTAGGCTTTCCATCCTTCAGACAGCAGTAATGTTTGAGAGACAATTTACATCAGAAACCAAAAGATGACCCTGAATGAAGAAAGAACCAAGGAAAGGTTCAACTTGCCAATGATCTGGACAGGACCCATCAAGTCACATGTCACTGAAGACCTGATCAATTTGGTGATCTTTATTTTAGAAGAGGCAAAAGTTTAATTGGCCATTTTACAGTAATGCATTTAGTTGCCAAGCCTTTGATTCGGAGTGAGGCTGAAAGTGACCTTGTTGTGATAGAGACCAGTATCTAAGTAGCATGATAACAAAGTAATTTACAAAGCAGCAATGTTTGTATCATAACAAGGTCACCCTTAGCCTCACTCCTGTTCAAAGGCTTGGCAACCAAGCATGCAACTGCAAAATGGACTATAAAAAATTTCCTTCCTGTATGTGTGGTGCCAAAAATTTGATGAGCTAACCAAGATCATCTATTCAATCAGCTTGAAATTTTTAATTTTATTCCTTGCTGGCCCCACCAGTTATAAAAATAACAACCTAAAACTTACTTATTGATCTAAATTATGACTAACCTTGTTTTAGGCTCTTCGATCCTGACTGGAAAAGGACCATTCCAACCTACATTTAAGTTTCTCAACACTGTGCAAAAAGAGTTGATAATGGTAATCTGCAGTTAAAACTGTTGTAAAATAAGAAATATTTTCAAAAGACAAACCAGTTAATAGAAATATTGTGATGAAGCTGGCTTAGGAATAGCTAGGAATATCATTGGGACAATTTTTGTTGCGCTGAAAGTTGAGAGGTTGTTATAAGAATATTGGAGGGCACTTAATCATTACACTACTGTCTCCCTCAAAGAGGTTGTATCAATTGTTTCTAAATATGAATATGTCTGGAGTTATCAGGTACTCAGGCCATTACAAGCCATTTTACAGTTGTTTATGTTAGTTGCTGAGCCTTTGATCTAAAGTGAGGCTGAAGGTGACCTTGTTGTGATAGAGACCAGTATCTAGTTAGCAACTGATAACAAAGTAATTTACATTTAAAAAGCAGCAATGAATGTGTCATAACAAGGTCACACTTACTGCCTCACTCCTGTTTGAAGGCTAATGGCAACCTAGCACTCAACTGTAAAATGGATTATTGAAACATATACTGTACAATTATGCAGGGAGCAATGACAGCATAGTAACAAACAATGCACACTCACCTTCACCAACTTTCTTGATATCATCAAATGAGATCTCATCATCTCTAGCCTTATTGTAAATCAAAATAAAAAGTAATAATAGACAATTAAGAAGATGAATTTTAAACATTTCAAGACTACATCAATTATTGATTAAAATTAACCAGTTGATTTACTTTCAAATTTTAGTGTATATGATTATAATAATCATGCATTGTCATTAAATTTTCAACTCTGGTTATTGAATTTCTAATGCTCTGATTGGCTCATTTAACTCCAGTAAAATGGAACTCATATACCCAATCACCTTACATAGAAACTAATACACACAAGTATTTCTTAATCTTAGCATTAAAACAAATTCATTAAGCTCCCACAGCTAGTGTTCATAATAAAACAATTATTCTATTCGTGCTTGTTGGAAACAAGATTTACTATTCACCATTTAATATCCAACAGCACTCATGGAATAATTGTTAAGTATTAAGCTTATTATAGTAAATGTGTTTCAAAGATATGGTGCCAAGGTTATGCTAAATTGATGCACTATTGATGAGCAATCTCCTTCCTAAATAATAGAAACTGAGGGTGTCTTATAAAACTGATACACAAAATTGCACACTCTCTTCTCAGTAACCATTTACAGTACATAACAGAACTCATGGTCTAAATGAATTTCACCGAAATTTTTCCTCATGCAAGAAAAAACCTCGTAATATTATCAAACCAAACATGATCACAGTCAAATTCACCTGAGTGGATAGTAATATTTTGCTTCTCTTCTCAAAACAGGCTGACATTTTAAGCATCAGTTTCTATAGAACAAACATTACATTTACTTTGTTATCAATAAAAATTAAAGTAAAAATCATGTAAATGGCTAATGTCTATCTTTAATTCTTGAGCAGTAAATGGAGCAAATGGACCAAATCTACTTGGCCCTCAATCTGCAAATGTTATTTTTCTGCAATGGTCAAACCCTTTCAAGTGTTTACATTCATTTGAAAGCACTGAAGTATGTCTAATAAAGGGGGTATGTTTCTAAAGGGTAATTTGGTGTAATATCAACTGAGTTGATAATGTAAATCAGCCAACGTAAAGAATTTGAAAAAGCTGACATTTTGAGCATTGGATGAAGGGCTCTGATGAAGGGCTAAGGCTTGAAATGTCAGCTTTTAAACTCTTTACTGTAGCCAATTTACATTTTTATCAACTCAGTTAATAGAACCAAATTAGACTGAATACTCTCACACTAATGCAGCACTACATTTTCCTTAGAAACTTACCCCTTTTACTTGTGTGTCTAATGAATAGATAGCCAAAAGAATCTCTCTACTTAATGAATGTATGAACTACATTAAATATTACTTAGTGGCATACGCAACTCAGTGTTTTGGCAATATGGCAAGTCAGGGGTGTGTCTGTTTCAAGATTGATGTGGTCAATTAATATATTTTACTTCAGACATTGATTTATACACAATAATGAAAGTTTTAACTCTGTCTCCACAAACCTTCTGTTCCTCTTGAAACATCTTGTTTCCCAGAGCACAATGTTTTTTCAAGTCTCTAGCGAGTCTAGACAAAACAACTTTCTTTATTAATCAGTGGTCATCTACAAGAATTTCATTAAGGAAGGTTAAAGATAGAGAAAAGCAAAAAGAATCAGATTCAAAAATTCTAAATAAGCTCATTAGTAAATATTGTGGGCAGATTATCAAGAAAAATTTTAATCCTTCAACTCTCAGAGTTGATTGACAAGTAACTTCTTCCAGTGTTTTTCTTTTCAGGCGGTAACCAACAAAATTTACTGCCTGTAGTATCTCTTATTACCATTTAAAATTGCTTGGAATTCTTGAAAATTCAACAGGTAAAAGGATTCCTTTAATGGTTTGAAAATTTATTTTATCTTTCATGCTTAAAATAAGAGAGAACACTGTTCTCCCTGTAATACATTCCATATATTACTCAGCAAACAGGTAATGACAATACTCAAACTTATCAGCTAGATGTTAATTCTTGATCTAATATTAAAATCTTGTAACTAACTTACAAGGAAATCTGTAGCAGTTAGAGGGGAGAATTAATAATCAGATCTTGGGAATTAAAGGGTTAATTTAATAAATGTCCACCAAATTATCATTTTTATCAAAAATTAATAGATAGGTATATCATATATAAACAGATTTAACAGTACATAGTCAGTGGCTAGTCATTTTAAATTCTCCCCAAGTGTAAAAAACAAAAAAAAATTTAAATTGTGAAAATTAAATATTAGGTGACATAGATTTGTATATGACTAAGGCAGGCCTGAGGCCATGCAAAAAAATTAATTAAAAATGACAAAAGAGAATGTTTACAAAGTATTTCAAGACAAAGACAATTGAAATTTATTTATAACAAAAATTCACCTGCTAGAGCAGTAAAATATGATTAAACTGGAGCAGAGCTTATTGCTTAAAATGAAACACTTACGTTTAATATACATATTATTAATATTCAAATTTGAACATTCTAAACATTTATCACCCTGAACATATCTAAAAAAGATTATTTCTACACAGACTCGCGCTGTTGCTACCGTATTTCTTTCGACAAGTTTATGTTAAACCATTCCTAGATAGCTGTTACCAATCTTCACAAGCTTATCATAATATACAGTCTAGGTTCTTTTTTAGTCGTGAAAAATATACACACAGTAAACTATGATCATCTTCTCTTGGGAAATTTCTTGGGTAGTTTCTACCATTTATACTGAAAATGGTTAAAAAAAGACTAAACCAGAATCTTAACTAAAAAATTAAAAAATGTTTTCTGAAAAAATTAAGCCACTTTCAAATTCTGAGGGCTTAAATTTATTCCGCAAACAAGAATCGAAACAGTACCGTTTCATGCAACACTAAATGACCTTAAATATTCTACCTATTCAGGCCAAAATCCACTAACGAAGCTAGCCATAAAGTAGCTTAGATAGGCGTCGTTGCTTCCTATGAGATCGCAGTGAATTACGGAGCAAAATGTGTGTACTGCATATAAAAGAGGAAAGCAAATAAAACAGACATATCGTTCTTATGTGGTACCTTGAATACTCCTCGGCGGCTTCCACCAGCTGGCCCCAAGAATCAAAATCCTTTCCTTTCTCAAAAGAGACGTACCACTGGTTTATTGTTCTGGACTTTTCAGTCATACTTTCGTCTAGGTAGTTTGCAGATCCATTTTTTTGCAGGTGATTTTTAGATATTGGCCATCAAGCGCAAGAGACTGTCAGCAAATGTACATGATTCGTTACATGACGTAACTTCCGAACACTTTTGTACCGCGGGCGCTATTAGTTTGCCTGTCTCACGAAACACGCACGCGGACGAAATAATTATACTTCAACATGAAGGAGGAATTCTAGATACTTTGGACAAATGTTTTGTAAGTATCTTTTGCAAACTAAATGTCGACCGCTCAAAGAATTCCATCTATTCTCTCTTTTTTCCATCGAATTGTATGTTAAAATAATTCAGCTTTTTAGTCTGAACTGAAAATTGGTCAAGTACGGTTTTTTTGCGACTCGATCTCAGGCATTTTTTTTTACCATGGTGCATGGGAACTTTACTAATAATATTTGTGTTGTTTTGAGAAAACACCCTTTCCCTCCCACCCCACCCCAACGAGTATAATGCTTTGGTTTTCGTGTCTTCACCCTCTCAGTTGAGATAAACCCCCTTCCCCCCCTCTTCACTTCCTCTCAGTACCTCGAAAAATACTATCTCAACTCCATTCAGTCCTTTGAAACCTCTGGCTTTAAAATATTGTCTGCTCCTAATCCCTTAACCCCTACATGTGACTGGCTTCCAATTTCTCCTTACATTATCTTCCTTGAAGCAAACGTAAAGGTCAAGAGAGTCAAGGAAATGATCACAAATTTAAGAAACGCCTGATTGTCAAACAGATTTTCATTAAATTTTCCCTACCATAGGAAATGTAAAGAGAACAGTGACTTACTTCTAATTTCCCCTTACACTATCTTCCTTGAAGCAAATTTAAAAGTCACAAGAATAAAGAAAATGATCACCAATTTAAAGAGCTCCCAATCATAAAAAAACACATTCTGTCTGTACCATAGGAAATGTAAAGAGAATAGTGTGAAGAGAACAGTGTGACTGGCTTCTAATTTCTCCTTACATTATCTTCCTAGAAGCAGATGTAAAGGTTGTGAGAATAAAGGAAATGATAACCTGGTGAAGAAGCTCCTGATTGTAAAACAAATTCTCTTTGTCAGTACCATAAGAAATGTGAAGAGAACAGTTTGGGGAATATGAATACTTATGTTAGGGTGAAAAGGAGCCATAGGTCGAGGTTCTTGATAATAAACTAGTGTAACCATGTCTGATAGCATAATTTTTTCTTTTCATTCTCTTAGGTTCTTCTGTTGTGGTTAATGAGCTGCTCTCCATAATCAAGTTGAGACAAAAAAGGTCATATTATGAACCAATTTAATTCAATGGGTTTTATGAGAAAATTTCTTGTGCAAGTTAGACTTGTAGGACTTTCCAAGAATTGCTGTTCATCATTGCCTTTTATACAAGCCAGGGGTTTAACAAAAAGTGTTCTTGCATCACCTGTTAAACCACAACAAAACTGGATCAGGTGTAAAAGGATAAGCCTTGGCTTACCATCAGTCCTATGCGCTTTCAAGTCTGTTTCTGTGAAGACCCTGGCTAAGGATATTTCAGCCGTCAAGTCTGCCAGTGAATATCTTTACTTGTATGACAGATTTAAGGACTCACCTGCCATGACTCAAATGAATCGCATAACAATTCTGCATCATTTGGCCAAGGTGGCTGCCAGTGGACCAAAGAAAAACTTCTTCTCTACAAGAAAAGTTCTAAATGATGAAATGGAAATTTTTATCACCTTGTTGAACAATATTGGAAATGATCTTGAGACATGCAAGACTCGTGATCTTGCGACTATTGTATGGTCATTAGGAAAACTAAGGGAGCATGATGCATGGTTTGTTACAGAATGCGAGAATGAAATACTTCGGCGAGATCAGACCTCATTTCGGACACCAGCAGTGTGTAAGATTCTTATTGGTTTTGCTTCACTTGACTTGAAAAGATCCAAGTTCTTTGGAATTGTTGAACAAAGAATTCTGGATGGGCAGCTTAAGATGGCGAAATTTGAAAATCGTGGACTGGCTGGTGTTCTGTGGTCTTTTACCAAAACTGGAAATGAGAGTAAAGAACTATTAGAAAAGTTCCAAGAAGAGATTTTGTTGAGAGGTGTGAGAGAATTTAGCAATGACCAGCTTGCTCAGTTTTTATGGTCATTCACCCAGAAAGGAATTGTACCATGTGATAAACTGTTTTCAATTACAGAAGAGGAAATTTTGCAAAGACCAGTTAGAGATCTCAGTGCTCATTGCCTCAGGATGCTGTTATGGTCCTTTGCAAGAGCTGGATTTGAAGGGAGAGAAGGGCATGATCTTTTTGCTAGTTTAAGTCCTGAATTAATACGGAGAGGTGTTCATGATTTTGATGCAGATGATCTCTCGATGTTAGCATGGGCATTTGCCAAAAGGTGCCCAGATGCCCTAGAGATCTTTGATGTCATAGAAGAAGAACTCTACTTAAGAGGTTTTGCAGAGTTTGGAAACCAAGAATTGTCATGTCTTTTATGGTCATTTGCAATGTCCGGTCATACAAGTACTGAGCTTTTTCTTAACAGCCAAAAGGTATTGATTTCAAGGGATTTAAGTATGCTAAAAGCTGAGCAGTTTACTCAGTTAGTTTGGGCATTTGGAAAATCAACACTTTTAAGATCAGAATTTTTAACTAAGGCAGTGAGTGACATATTATCACATGCTACTGTTTACTCTGATGAGGAACTGTGTATGATATTAAATGGATGTGTTCAGGTATCAGTAGATATCCAAGAGCCTCTTAAGCAGTTGAAAAGAGAAGTTTTGGATAGAAACATGCCTCAAAATAAACCTGAGCTCATTCCTCAATTGGCCTCAGGTTTCTCTACATGTAGCTATGAAGCAGCATCAGTATTTGATGCGATAGAGAAATCACTGCTCACTAACGGCCTTTCTATGTATACAGAGCAAGAACTGCAAGGTTTAAGTATGGCTTTTTCTATAATGGATAGAGAATTTCCCAAAGTAAAGCAAAAACTATAGGAAGGGGGGGGGGAAAGTTGATTGAGTGGAAAATATATAAAACAGCATTATCCATTAAAAAGATTAGTCATGCATTGTTGTATTTTTATTGAATAAAAATTTTTTGTTTAACAACATTGTAGATGAGTATTTAATACGTCTGCATCTGAATTGTGTTTTTGCTACCCACAATAACTCTTTACACACACTATGGACTTAGCACTTGTAAATACCTCAGTTTATCTATTAAGTATATTACTCTGATTTGGAAAAAAGCACTTGTGATTTTAAATTTTGACTTCCATTCTGCACTACCACAATAATAGGCCAATCAATTTCAAGCTTCAACATACCCCCTTACCCTGGCAACCCATGGGTATTTGACCCTCATCTGTGCCTGAAGGGTTGGGAATTTGACCTTGCCTGGAAGGGGGAGGGGTTTGGCTTCAAATTGACTGACCCATAATACACTGATGAATAACCAAGGACCTCTTGAAGAGGAAATAACAAATTTATGAACTTCACCTCTTAGAGTTAAGGTCCATTCTAATTTGAGCCTATCCCTTAGCTTCCTAAAGCTTTTGCCAATTATTTCAATACCCTACTCTAGATATTAATAGTGAATTGTTAATCTAATTATGACAGGGCTCACTGCTTGTCTTTGACATCAAATTTGTAGATAGTTTTCTGTTTGTAAGTTTCCCCTGGCCGAAGAACTGGACTTGGGAAGTTAGACTGTTGACCAAAAAATAAACATTCAAGCAAATGAAAACACATAAATTGTTATACTACTGAAATAATACAACTGAAATATCCCTCCATTACAGAAACACTTGAAGACTTTTCACGGGGACTTTATAGGCTTGAGGTTTGATGTTGGTTACAAATTACTATTGGATACAAACAAACATAAAACTAACTTGGTTAACAGCGTCAGGGTAATTCTGCGCCTCTAGGCAGAAGGCACCAAACTTATGGTAAAGAACACCTCCCTTGCCAGAGAATCCATCAAATCCATTGGCAGTGTAAAATTGAACTCCAGGCTGATCGGTGAACATTTTAAGAACACGCCCACTGCTTGGATGATACACTCTGCAAGATCATTACCATGGACTTGATTATTGGTATACTCCATGGTAAATTTAAAAGGTTTATTTAAATTTGTATTGCTGTCTTTGATATTCACCATGTTCAGTTTCTGATAATGTTTAATTCTCTCTTTGGAGGGAGCTCTCAAGCTGGTGAATTGCAGTGTTGCAGTCTTTGTAAAAAGGACCCCATAGCCATGCACAATCAGTGCTAACCTCAATTTACCCACAGTTCATGCTCTTTGTAGGGCTTTGTAATATGCTCAGTTGTGTAACTAATTGGACATATCGATCATGTGTGGGTGTCCATGATATTGCAGTGTCTGAATGTGTTGAATTGTCAATTTCTTGTGTACTGATGTGGTGTTTTTCAATATTTTTTTTGCAATGTTGTGGAATTCAGAACTCCCCAAAGTTCCTATCAGCTTTCTGAGGCTTCAAATTGACAGAAGCTCTGTCTAAATACGATAATTTAAATTAACTTATTTGTAGATAAATTAAATCTAATCTCCTTACTCAGCGCAGCATTCTTTTTTTCCTTTTAAACAGTAGTTGTGATCATAGCCATCTATTTTATGAATATCCTTTCCAATAGGTTTGGGTTTGGTGAAGTCAAAGGCATCATTTGGGCTTGACACAGAGCATTCCTCACCTAGAATATATAATAATCACTGTTAATTAAAGAGCACAGATGTAACAGAAGGAAAAAGATATACAAATTGAAAGATAACAGGCCTCTGTACTACAGCCTAAGAAGGGCCATATCTTTACATGGAAACTACACCATACATGTACACAAACTGAAAATTTTAGACGGTGTGTACCTGTGGGAATCTGCACATCATTTAGGGGCAGATAGTGCTTAGCATGGATCTGAGCTATGTGATCCAAAACATCATGGTCAATCTGACAAAGAACTTCAGACAATCAATAAAACAAGAATAATTTTACAATATCAAACAAATTTAACAAATTTGTGACTTAAGTATTGTTTAAAACTGTTTGGTCAAGAAAATCTTGATTTTTCAACAAATTCTCCTTGTCAACACCATTAAACATGTATACAGAACAGTGAGGAGAAAAAGCATACTAATGTTGGTGTATGAAGAGTTAAAAAGCTTGTACCTGACCAGCCAAGTTAAAGTAGCCATGGCTAGTGAGATTGATGATGGTGGGAGCCTTGGTTGTTGCTTTGTAGTTGAGTTTAACTTCATTGTGATCAGTAAGTGTGAATGTGAGTCTTACTGTTACATCTCCAGGAAAATTTTCATCCCCATCTGGACTTTGGTGAACAAACTTCACTTTGTTTTCTCCTTTTACTTCACTTTTCCAATTATGCTGATGAACACGAAAACAAAGACAACAATGACAGTCAGAGCAATTTTTAACTCACACAAACTAAAAGACTCTTGGGAGAAATACAGTTCTTTATCTATAAGCATCATCATATTTAGCACAAAGCAGACCTTGTTGAATCCAACCCATCCTCCATGTAGAGTATTTGGAGGATTATTGACGGCTAAATTGTATTCTTTGTTATCAAGGGTGAACTTTGCATTTGCAATCCTGTTTGCAACTCTTCCAACTGTAGCTCCGAGGTAATGAGGGTTACTCAGATAGTCTGAATAAAAAAGGAAATATGAATGATCGCAATTAAAGTTTCACAAACAAAATGTCCATTGCCATGCACAATCAGCAACACAATTGTTGACACATTATAGCCCAAACGCAATTAATTCTAGAAAAGTACACCTAAGAAGTTCAATTTAAACTCCATCAATAACTATTGCCAAAGTTGCCATAAAAAGCCAGTAGCTGATGGAAACCCCCCCCCCCCCCCTGCTATCAGAACATTTTATGCTTGGTTACTTTGTGAATTGTGATCAAAATTAGGAAATAATATTTTTTATTCTAACATCAAATTTCTATGGCTTAAAGAGTTACTCAAGTGTCCCAGAGTGCTAGATAGCATGTCTCAGAGAGTTTCAAATTTCAAATTTTTCCAGGGGAACAAGCCCACACACCCACTAGAAGGGTCAGTTACACACAGCCACGTGCTATGCTTGCTTTTACTTACACGCATAATTCAATTCAGCCACCTCCTCAGTTCAGCTCATCAGTGTATCTTTTACATTCTCATATGACAACCCTGTAAATTCTTACATAGACTTCTCAGTGATGGAGATTACAAAGATTAGATATTACAAGCACTTACCCTCCAACTTATCATAGCCCATAATGACATCATCCATTTTTCCATTCCTGATTGAGTTTAAAAAAAAAAAGTTGTAAGCTAGGGGTTTAAAACCATATTTCTTTATAAATAAGTGCCTAGGCCCTTATCTAAAAATTTAGCTTAATTCGAAAGAGGGCTAGCATCTAATTTCTACTTCTAAAATCTTCCCTGAATTAATCATTAATGTCACGAGAATGGAGGAAACGATCACCAACTCAAGAGGCTTTTGATTGTAAAACAAGTCTCCATGTCAGCACCTTAGGAAATGGTCCGTACGAAGAATATAAATACTGCTGTTTGGGTGTAAGGGGTTAAGCTAATTAGTTGATAATTACCCCCACTTTACTGAATAATAATTATATATAAAAGTAATGGTAAAAAAAGTGTTTGTAAGGTTAAGATAATGATAACGACAGTTGGTCGTACATTTGCGAAATGCTCGGCTGTCTGGTTGTACATTACAGGTAGTCGGATGCTGTGTCAAGCACCGGAAAACCTCGTAATAAAAGTCTGTCCATGAGTTGTGCAACGTGTACGAATAAAGTTTTATAGAATATTCTGTTTACTTTCTACCACTCACCCTCGATCCTTGCCACTAAATCAAAAGGCAAACAAACTCAATATGCAATATATAACGTATCACGAAAATTTCAAGAACAAACCCAAGTTTACCTATCAGGGCATCTTAATGCTACGAAAGTCGCTCCGAACGAGATCACTTCCAGTTCCAGTCCGTGTTTGTTTCTGATAGTGTATTTCCAAACATCCTCTCCTGATTCTGTTTGGCCAAAAACCTCCCTAGAGACCACCATTTTGAAACTACGATTCTAACCCGGACTGCGACTCAAAGGAAAGGCTGCCACAGACACCAAAAATATTCGATACCGTCGAACTCAACGTCGGAACTGAATTGAAAATATTGATTCCAGCAGGAAGTACAGATGCTACTCGTGGCAGCCTTATGACCTGTAGGGATGAGCCGGAAATAATGAATCGGGCAAGATTTCCTTACCACTTTTCTTTCCATTCTTCATTAAATATGAATACAGTTCTTCGATTGAAATAAACATTGATAACCATTTCTACAAAGGCTAATCGGGCTACACGAAAATCTTTCCAATATTCATTACCTTCGATACCAAGGTTGCAGATCTGTAGAATTCAGAGTTTACGAGAAGTATCCAACCCTCGTGCTACAGCACTCAGCCGCTCACTTCCGTTCCCGTGCGCGCTCGTGCCCTTTGTGGCTCCCTGAGCCTGCATTCTACTTATCATCACCTCGAGGCGAGGAAAGAGCAATCATGTTGATTAAGCGATCGATTGTTGCTGTAGAATTAATTCAAAGTGGTGTGACCGCGAGTGCCCTAATATAGGATGGTTTATACTATGATCAGTCTCTGTGGTAACCTTTGACTAAATTGCCCGTGTTTGATATAACGAAAGAGGATGAAACGACAAATAACAATCACAAGGCCATCGACAGAACGCCGTAACGACATAGAGCTCAGAGGCGCGCCATGCGAGGCGAAATTGCGCCTCGAAAAATTCTAAATGTCAAAAGACAACGGCGCTTCGGTCTCAGTGTATTTTCGATTTGCAAATTATACAAATGGATCATTGTATCGATCGCAGAGCGCTGTGAAATAACAGTTCACTCTCGGTGCCCGGGAATTCCTGGGAACAATTTTTCTCTCCCATGACTCAATGCGCGCGTGCTTTATCTTGAATTTTAGCGGGAAATCATATCGAAAATCTTGAGTTGCCACGGAACTATGCGTTGGGTCTTCATGCAAGGGATCTTACGAGAAGGTGAAGTTTATATTTCAAATTTTAAAGTTTAATGTTACAAGTTTCATTTATCAGGGGCAGGGAATTGCCTCAAAATTGCCTATGCGTGTTTATTTCTAATTGCCATAAAATTCAAGCAGAAACGTTTAGGAAATGCTTCTTATCTTTGTCAATCGGTAAATTTATTCGCTCTTGTCTCTCGGGATTGTTACCTTGGAGGTGCACAGCCGATAACTAATCTATCCAGACACTATTTACTTATTTAAGATACCATGTTGCTGTTGGCTCGTTCAGTAATGAATCACAGACAATTGTAATTGTGTCTGATGTTTTTACCACATAGTTGACGTCCTCTGTGATCTATTACTCAAGTATTACTGTACAGACCCACCACAACATAGAGTCTATTTATTTTAAAAAAGCAAAATGTTGTCTATGGTGACGTCACCTACATGCGTCTATCCTACAGGTAATACATAAGAACAGATAAAAATGTATGTAGGATTAAAATAGCAGATCCCCTGTAAGTCAAAATGCAATGAAAGCGCAAAAGTGACACTCTAGGTGCAGCCGAGTATTTCATTGATGTTCTTAATACATTTTGACGCGTTTTCTGATCTAATACTGAACAGAAAAACGCTAACTAGTAAACGCTAACTAACTAACGTTTTAATAACGTAGAATCTGTTAGTTACAATGGTTATAATATCTCTGTATCTGTTCACCACTACATGGTTTTTTTTTCTGATGTAAATTGTCTCTCAAACATTACTCTTTCTTCATTCAGGGTCATTTTTTGGTTTCTGATGTAAATTGTCTCTCAAACATTACTGCTATCTGAAGGATGGAAAGCCTACAACTTTTTTTTCTGTTCTGTATAGCCTCAAAAATTTTTAAAAGCTGACTGAAAATGCAAATTCCTACCTATTTAATTGTTCATTTAATTATTATTGAGTATATGATATTTTTATAAATTTTGTTAGTGATACTGATGTAACAGAATATGGAGATGAAAATGGAACTGAGCATGTTTCTTCAGTTGGTGAGTTCTTTCCTTTTTTAATGCATGAACACACTTTAAGATCTTATAGGCATTCAAGTTATTACTTGAGTACACCAGTGTACTCTGTCATAGAACATCACTATGTCTGGTGTCTTTTCTATCAGTAATCATACAGTTCAGTGTGTGACACAGATTACTTATACTGCCCAGGATCCCATTTTCAGATAGGGCGATAGTTACCTCAAAATTAGAGTTGGGCATGATCAATACTCTTCTATGCCCTTGAAAATTTATGTGCTTTTGATTGAATGAAAATTCCTGATATTGCAATTGTTTTTAAAACATGCTTATACCAACTGATTGAAAAGGCTAGTTTACAGAAATGCAATAAAAACAGCAGTGTAGCACACCATTTATGAAAGAGTTCTAGAAACTTACAGAAGAGAACTATCAGTAACAGTACTCAGTTGAAATAATCTGGTCATGTATTTAGCATGTTAAACAACCATAACCCTTTTTCAGATATTAATCTTACATATGTCATACATTTTTTGTTTTTGTTGTATTTTCTCTCTGTCATATAATGATGTTCATCTTTTTTCTTGTTTTTTAAGCTGAAGGAGGGTCTTTGTTGCCGCGTATCCCATTCGAAGAAGGATATCATCGACTTGTTGTAAGAATCAACCAGATTGGACTGAAGGATGCCCATGTGTACATTAATCCATTTTTTTCTGTTTCTGTGAAAGGTAATGATCAATGATTATTATAATGCCAAGGTGGAGGGGATGTTAACTAATTCCTTTAACCCCCTAAGAGTCACCATGAGCATGTAATTTCTCCTCTCAATTTCATCCCTAAAACACACATAGGGTCACAAGAATAAACAAAATGATCACCAACAAAAGAAGTTCTTGATTGTTAGTACATTCTCCTTACCAGCACCTTAGGAATGTAAGGAGAACAGTATGGAGAATGTGCATACTGATATTTAGGGTGTAAAGAGCTAACAAATAACTGCAGCAAAATTTATATTGAACTATTGAGTGTTTTCTCTCTACAGATGCCAATGGTGTGAATGTCACCCCAGCTCAAGATACACCCACTTCAAACAGAGTTAATGGAAAGTTTATCAACTTTGACACTGATGTAGAAATTCAAAAGCCTATAGAGAAACTTCCAAGAGGTTAGAGTTGTTGTATTTTTTATTTTGAAATCCCATGTGTCTATTTGGCTCTTTGTCAAAAAAAACATTGTAAAGGGAGAACTCTTAAAAAAAAAGGAGAGAATTCCACCAATCACAGCTAAATAAGATTTCAGAAGAGGAAGTGATTCATTTCTAACAAATTCAATGAGTACCAAGCCAGTACAGTTTGTTGATTTGAAATTAAAAGCTCTGTTCTGACCAAACTTTTTTTTTTGAATGGTCAGTATTGAAAGAAAAAAGGCTGTGATGCAGCATCTTCTTCTCCCCACTGTTTCACAAGGGAACACAGGGCAATTTGAAAGGAAAATTGTGTAGTCAATCAGAAGTCACAAATAAGGAGCTTTTTCCGTACATCCCTTCAATTTGTCTTACATGGTTCTCACTCTGTACATGTTTGATTTATTCTGACAAATCCAACCTTATCTGTTTTAAACTTCCCGGAAGTTAAAAAATAGTGTAAAACTTCTCCTTGCCATGTCATCGAGCAGGTGATAAAACAAAGTTCTCAGGAGGAAGATGTTACCCTCTAAGGGCCTATTTACACGGTACGACTTTGTCGCATGCGACAAGCTTACGACAGGCTTACGACACGAATTGTTTCGTGTAAATCAAACCTACAACTCGCTTACGACTCTTAAGTCATGTCGTAGGCCTGTCGTAAGCTAATGTTGCATACGACAAAGTCGTGCCGTGTAAATAGGCCTTAATAAAGCCAAAATTCTCCTGAAATTTTTTCAAGTTAAAATGTACAGTGACCACTAACAGAGAATCACTTGTTAGTTACTGGGCAGTTAAAACGTGTTAAGACTTCTCATTGTTTTCACAATACAGGTACCGCAATATTCTTCGAGTTTAAACATTACAAACCGAAAAAGGATATTGTGAGCACAAGGTGTTTTGCTTTCATGGAACAGGACGAGTTTAAACCTGGTCCTGCCTGTATCGAACTGTAAGTAAATACGACTATTTGTTAACTGCATCAGGGACGCTTTCATGATATAAGCAATCTTACCAATCAAAATTGACTAAAGTGTTTGTACAGACCTAAGCGGTGGCCTTGAGGTCATATTAAAAGGGTCTGGGTCAGAGCCTAATTCCGGAATACGGTCTTATGTTCTTGGGCTGGACACTGACAGGGATTTCAAAAGCATTTGCCATAAGCGGCTGCCGACGGTGCCTGAAGA